>NW_007578577.1:40095-130789 GCF_000690725.1 Stegastes partitus
AAAAAAAAAAAAAAAAGAGGGTGCAACAAAATTATGTAATTAGAAGAGCATCAGGCTAAACTATAGAATATGATAGAAATATGAAAATTCTGTTTGAGGGTGCTTCAGAAAGTTCTCGGCTTCACCCAGAACCAACTGGGGTAACTCCACTTTTTGGAGCATAACTGTGTACTATATAGCCTTATATCACTGACTTAAAAACTCATCAATCATTTGCAGGTGATGCCATTTGAAAATTGGTACATGAGAAGTAAACCAAAAAAAAGCACAACACAGGTGGCAGAAGCAGCCAAATGTGGCTTCGAACTGTTGGCACCTTACTCACCACTTTTCAACCACTTTTATTGGTTTCCCCAAATTAAAATCCTACTTGATGAAGATATCCATGCTGTTGAGGGGAGACTAAAGATGTGACTTTCTTTCGTGGACGAAGTGCTTTGAAGTTAAGGATGTTGAAAAGTAATGCAAAAGCAGTCTTTCTCCTGTGACGTTTTCTGGTGAGGCTGACAACATCCCCTTGTCTGTAATAAATTTTTCAGCTCTCCAGGGATGTTTTGGAGGATGTTTAAGTCATGCTTCATGTTATTTATTTGTAAAGTCTTTTTCCATTGCACTTCCTCTCACAATACACTCCGAGACAGCAGGATTTAACCTAAAGTGCGGCTGTTCCGTCCAGCTATAAACTTGAGATGAGGTCTGGTGATGCTTTGCTATGCTATAGGGCTCATACGAACCAACGGAGCATGCAGGACGTTTCACTGAGTGAATGACACTTTGGAGATGATGTGGACAAGCAACTGCAGATAATCCTGGTGAGCTTTGGCCTGCTTTCGATCTTTATTGGTGATTGCTTACATGCTGCTGGGTAACTACCATCACGCTACATTAGAGGTGTAATGATTCATGTGAACACTTGGATCCAGTTACAAAAGAAGAGGAAAAGAGTATAAAGGTTCACTGGCCTGACATTCAGTTAGAGCACCCCGGCCTCCCTTTACCATCAACTTATCAGTACTTTGGCCCAACTACTCTGGCCAGAAAGCAGATTTAGTGAGACATAACACTGGGGGCTCACTATGGGTACTCCACCCAAGAGCCCCTCTGTACCCATGTTCCCAGCAGATAAGTGGCCATTATTCATCCTGTGTTGAACATTAACTGGATTAATTCTGCACGGGTTGAGGGGTGAAATTGTATTTGTCCAAAGGGAGTGAAATGGCAAGGAAATGAGGAGAGTAGCCAGCTTGGCTGAAATTCTAATTAGCTCGGGGGTTCGTTAGCACAAAAAAAACCTCTACTCTTGCTGCAGAGGCCTTGCTGATATGGAGGCCTGCGTAAGCCATTAAGCCACAGAGGTAAAACAGAGGGAGACAGCAAAAAAGAAAAAAGAAGAATGGAAAGACAGAGAGAGAGAAAGAAAGAGTCCGGACACTTAGTTTCACACATAATGGCCCTGGGCAAAGAAGTGACCTTGTAGAGTGACTCCTCAAGGGGACTGGAAGCTATTTTTTGCCCCTCCTGGCCCACTTACACAAGGGCTCTTCAGCACAGAGGAAAAACACACTCCAACCCCTCCACCCGCTTCTATCCATCAGACCATCCATCTCCGCTGCAGACAGGATCACGGCACGATGCGGCTCAGTTTCCATCTTGCTGTGCCCAACAACGGTGGTTTGTCAATGAGCTTCTCTCGGCCATAATGAACATGTGGATTTTGATTCACAGCATAATTAGGTCATGCTCTGGTTTGAAATAAGGTAGTGGGAGAAACAGTTGTAGGAAGTACAGAAAGTGGGACATGGTGAATGGCTTATGAGAGAAAATGAAAAATACATTGTGACAGTTTTGTTATTTCTGTGTCCGCGCTTTAGAAAAACAGAGACAGTTTGGTTGAGGAGATAGAGCATTCTGTTTGCTCAACCTTCCCCATCTGCGATGAATAATAATCTCCTTTAAAAAGGTGTCGTGAAGTAGCGCACAGAAACGCTCTCACTTCTTTCCCAGCAACACATTAAGCCACATCTCTGATACAGAATGAACTTGTGGTTCCATGAATGAACCACCCACTTCCTAACCTCCCACATTCAGCACCCTGCAGCCATTTCTCTGACTCAGCGCTCTCATTCAGCCTCCACTAATGTTCCTGCTCCTCACCTTGTCATCATGACCCAAATGAGAGGTGTAGGTGTTAATACTGATTTGCTGACTCTCCCACTCTGTGTAGGTTTTTTTTTTGTTTTGTTTTGTTATCGTTTTATTTTGTTTGTTTCATTCACTACATCTCCCCATAAACTAAACTCTTCTGACTTCTATTTCTGGTAACAAATCACCTTGTAGCCTTCACACATGGTCACAATCTCATGCTGACTGACCAGATGTTACATCATTAATAATGAATATTAGCGGACTCATTAGCTGGACAACGATTGTGAGGGGGGCGGCCATGTACTTGATATATGATCTTGCTACTTGTTTTCAGAAGGCTACCTAACGCCAAGCTGACACAAAAGCCTTTTTGTGGCAAAGGTAAAGATGCCAGGTTAAAAACTAATATAACCAGTTGGGGTGTGAAAGTGCAACGAAAACAAAACAATTCTCGAGCTGGTCTGATGCTCGCTGGGTTTTTGGTACTTCCACGTTTTTAAGTGTAGAAATAGTGTGATAAAAACAAAATAAATTAAAATTTCTGTCACGTATGAGGAGAAAATCGCTGAACAGAAAGTGAGCAGTACTGCAAAAAAGCCTTTCTCATAGTAATCCAAACACAGATTGCATTCGCAAAAAAAAAAAATTCTATGCCAAGGTGGTGGTTTCCACTTTCTCCTGAGCTTTTCTGTAATGATTTAAGCTCAAACCTTTTGTTAATAAATCTCAACGGTCGGTTATGGTAAGTTTAAATATTTAGCTTGAGAGGACTTGTGGGCAGAGCAGCAACACACAGGATCGTTCCATCACACAGAGCTCGTCCTGAGGGTGTTTGATTCGCTCTGAAACATGCTTGAAAAATTCACACAAACCAAGCACTGTGCTTCTGCAAAATTACACCACGAGTTTGGTTTGCAATTTGTCATGCACAAAAATAAACTGGATGGATAAAATACTAAAAAAAAACAACTTACTGGACATCTGAGTTTTCCCATCATGAAACCTGTCTGCGTATGTGTGTCAAGATAATTTATTCCGTATCCACAAGTTGTAACATATTTGTGGTGGGAGGAGCAGCACCAGCATTGTTCAAAGTTCTTTGGTGTTTTCCACGAAGAGAATTTAATTAGCAACTGAAACTTGAAGGACAACTTTGCTTCACGTCCATGCAAACTGATCCATGACCAGAAGCGCGCACACCCACACAATACACTCAGAGCATGTTAAATAAATCAGTAAGAAGCTATGGATGCAGGGACTGTAAAGACATCGGAAAATATGGAAATAGAACATGTGCGTTTTGTTTAAACACCCGTAATGCTTGGATGGTTGAAAACTTGGTTTCAAATCAATTTAAATATTTTCTATATTTTCCAACTTTGGAAGAATCGTGTGTGTTTATGTTGGACCTCATCTCTCATGCTAAATAGCTGATTGAGGGAATGTTTTTTTTTTTTGTCAGGGCATTTAAATTGCTAAAAAATTGAGTCAATTCAGCTGACAGGCAAGTAAAATAAAATGACAGAATGTACTCTAATCACAAGATTCACCAAAGTCAGGTTTGGGCTATTTAATCCTCCCCATTTGCTCTTGTTATACTGTTTACCCATAACAAATGGGGCTGGATGAAGAGCAGATGTCACACATATACATAGCACACCATGTCCCTGTCAATAAGGCCATAGCGGCCCTCTCCCCACAGGGTCCTGAAAGCCTGTGGACATTATGGATTGGAGGAGAAATTGCCATTTCCAGGACGTGACAGACTCGCCGTGTATTTCATCACGGACCGATGGAAACGGTGAGTTTGGAGCTTTATTGACTGATTGCTGCTGAGAGCTGAGACTGTAGGCAGCAAACACACACGTACACAAGGACAGACAAGGCTGCAGAGAAGGCACGGGAGGAGGGATGAGTCACATTGAGCGATCCACACAGACAAATCCCATTAAACAACTTTTATCAAACCGAGGTCAAACTTTCTCAGTGAACACATCTCCGAGCAAAGACAGACCTTCAATCCATCACTTGTAATGCCTTTTTAAAACCAACTGCGGGATTTGGTTCTGAATACAAAGTCTGAGCAAATTTCTTACTCACGAGGCAGTCAAAATGAAGTCTCTGCCCGTCTGCAGCTTTTTCATCACCCACTTCATTCCCCTCTTACTGCCGGTCCCCTACATCCCCCTATTTAAAGCATGGCCCATTTGGAAGAAGTGAAAGAGAGCAAAGCCCTGAGAGAAAATCGCCCCGGCCTCGCTGCTGTTTACACCAGACCTTGCCTGCTGCTTGAGCCACTGTTTATTTGAACTGTGAACCTCCCTGTGAGGTGTGTGTGAAAGGAGAAGTGTAAGCTTGTATGTGTGCGTGTGCGTGAGGGAGAGGAAAAAAGGGAGAGAGCAGAGGTGAAGGGAAGGCAACAGTTCGACACAAAACCCAGTGTCTTGGCCTCCGATTTCTTTCACACCTCTCTTAACACGCTTTTCACAGTGTATTAATTCGCCCCACGGGCTCCTGGCGCTCCTCGGGCTCTCCAGGCCACAGACGGGCCTCTGTGAAGCCTGTTCGGCGCTGCAACGCTCAAGCACAAGGAAACAGAACCTCGCCCCCCCCTCCGCAGAGCTCCAGACACAATAATAATAATAAAAAATGTCCTTCTTCTGACCCACATATGACATCACAGCGTGGTTCTGACACATTCACATATGCTCAGACACATGGTCACACAGACACTCCTGCTACGAATCACATATGCAAGCAAGAATGCATGCAATTGTGCATGTATAGGGATTTCCATTCAAAGCAGGCTCTATGGTAATTTACAGACAAGCACATGCACAAACTGGGGGAACAGTAAAGTTAGTGTGGGATTGGTTAAGACCGTCCGAGGCAGAGGGAGGAAAGGATAAGACGACCTGAGAATCAATGAGTTGACTGTTTAAAAGGTGCAGACCGACTAGGAGAACGACGGGGAAATATGATCGGTTGCCAAGTATTCAGGCACGAGAATGAGGGCACGCACCAAGGAAACACGTTTATGCACAATATGAACACACTGGGACTATTTAATAACTTGGAAACAATGTGTTGCTCTTTCAGTTCCATTTTTTGTGTGCAAGGCTATCAACAAGCAGCAAAGGCGCCATAAACCTGTCAAACTTACAATAAAGCGGATATAATATCACTTTCTAAAAAAAAAAAAATGCACGAAGCCCGAACATGTAGAAAAGTGAAATTGGCAGGCAAATCTTGGTTTGAGTTAAAAGGATGAAAAAAAAAATGATAATCAGGATCACTTCCCGTAAGAATACTCACACGTGTCTAAGAAAGAGTGCCTTGAAGCTAAAAATCTTGCAGCTGCTCCCTGAAGCATGAGAACAGGTAATCACTGTGCTGTTCCTGCCTCTGTTGCTGGGCTCAACATGTGTCGCTGGCAACGGCTGCACATAAACACACATCTAGGCCACACAGAAACATACAGAGAGATAATGCAAACACATGATGCTGCACAGTCACGCACCGGGCGGGTGTCTGCTAAAAGCACGCATTCTGTCGCTAATAAACACACACACGGCCCTGTAAACAGTCGTGTGGATCTTTACGGGCTACTGTCTCCTGCACAATTCATGCAAGCCCACTAGCAGTGTAACAGAGAGTGACATGCTAATCTGTGAAAAGGCACAGTCGATATCCGCCATGTCTAATCACATCACAGCACTGCAGCTCAAGTGTGTTTGGTGCCTGTTCTGGCTTCTCTCTGGTATCTGGGGCAGCATACCAGCTCGTAGAATAAACTCCGGATAGGAAATGCTGCTGCGTGTGTGTGTGTGTGTGTGTGTGTGTGTGTGTGTCAGGATGTGCATGCCAAGACTGTGCCAGCCACAAGACTGATGCTGGCGTCAGAGTGAATCACGTTCAGTCTGCGATTCCATCCCGGCAACATACCGAGAGGTTCTCTAAGAGAGAGAGAGAGAGAGAGAGAGAGAGACAGAGATCATAAAAAGAGATCATAAAAGCAACATCAATGGGTGATAGACCGAGCGAGAGAGGGAAACATAAAAGGGAGTGTGAAAGGCAGGAGGCCTTGTGAGACAAAGCCTGAGAGGGAAACACAACCAGGAAGGGAAGAAAATTCACAACGGGGAGGGGGGAGCACACGGTATCACCAAGCTCATCCATCTGCAGCCGAGCCACATGCCAATATGCATCCTCTGGAATTAACCTATGGATTTGTCTCGTTGCTGTTCACCCCTCATTGTATGCAAACCTTAGGAGGAAGACACTCTTTATTCCCGACCGATCCACAATGCACTCTGACAGCAGCCTGCTGCAATGTTATCAGCCAGCAAAGGGGCCGAATTTTGAGACAAATCCTGCAGTGATACTTGCTCGCCAATGCCCATCAGCCTGGCCAACATCTTGCAGCAAAAATCTATTTATTTCATCTGCTGTTATCAGTGGATTCGCTGGCTGAGGCCAAATAAATCTCAGCAAATCTTTTCACAAGGACATACTGAACTTCACTCCACTGCTCCGTGGTATGACAGGAATGCATCTATATGAAGCAGCCTAATTATTATCATTTTTTGGTTCTGTGCAAGAACTACATGTGGCCAAACCAGACATTTCAGCTCGTTTCTGCAAACACGTCCATCCAAATTTAAACATCAAAAAAATCGACTTCTCCTGGGTATGCGCAGGATACAAGCCATGAGCAAACAAGCCATGGAAAGAAGAAAGAATAGTGATTTTAACACACTGTTTATTGCAAACAGATTACAATAATTTAGGCGAGAGAAAGTTTTGAGGGATGGCATCGTCACAGAAAAGCCAGAAGACAAACTCCTTTTAAGAGTTTCCAGCAAATGTAAAGTCGGTAATGCATTGTTGTTGTGTTTCTTCATCTTCCCCTCTCTGGTCCAGTGTAAAAAAAACAACAATGAAATGCCACTCTGCTGCTATAAAAGCTCTCAATTCCCTGTACACAAGCTGCCAAACCCATTTTTTTTTTCTTCAGATTTACACATACTGAAGCTTGTTGGGGTAAAGCTCTGATTTTATGGGATAAAAATACATTTTTTTATTTATTTTTTTCCTGGACAGAGAGTCAAAATGGAGGGAAGAGGATGCATTATGAATCGACCCAGCTTAGTGTGGACATGGTCCCACTCACCCTGAGTCTTCGGCCAATATGGCCAGTGGCAGGTTTCCAGCCTTGGCGCCAACCATTGACACACAGACACAGAGAAGCCCTGGCACTGATCTCTATTGATCATGAGCTATTTTGCATTTAGCTGTTGTGGCCGACTCTGCTTGTCCATCTGATCCTCCAAAGGCCACAGATCTTGCCAAGAGATCAGTGTGCCGCTTCACTATTGTGAACTTTATTGATTACAAATAAAAATCAAGAATGAGAGTATTTGAACAGAGACTATTGGGACACACTTTCATTTTCTCAAACAATATCTAATCAATACACCGGATAAGACGGCAGGGTTTACCGAGAATTATCACAAGCTTCCCTGGATCTTAACTGGAAAATGAATAGATAGATGCATAGACGTAAACAATAGGTTATAAAAAAAGTCTCCCGTGTTGGAAGGCGGACATGAGTGAGCACAATTTTTGCTGACACAGCACAGATCTTGGGGTGCAGTCAGCACTGCCTGAACAACACATGAACCCCTCGCATCTGGGACACATTTCGTGCCCATGTGCAATGTATTACATATTTCTGGAAACGAAGCCACGCTTGAGTCTGTAATCTGTTGATGGGATTTTATTCCTGTTGTTCATGGTTTGGTCTGTTGTGACTTCAGCGTGGTAAGCAAAGTTTTTTTTCTGAAAGGAGCTGACAAAGAATGACTGAGGGCTGACGGAAGAGGGGAGGAAGAGAAGCTGTGAGAAAAAGAAGAGACAGTCAGCTGAGAGATTACAAATCAAATGAGTAACAATCCCACAAAGTCAATGCAGCTCTTTCATCATCAGCCTTTTCACTGCAGGCTGAATTCTCAGCTGCAAATGACTATTTTAGAGCAGAGGGGTGAAATTCATCACCCTCGTGGTCGGCAGGCTGGGCAAACTTTAGAGATCCTGTGTCGGCCTGCAAACTCTGATCATCAACTTGAGAAGCTCTGTCTAACTTGGCATTGAGGTAGCTTTAACTTACAGCACAGAGGGACGCCGATATGGGTTTAAAGGGCTGAAAGCTCGCTAATTTTCTTTTTTTATTCATTTTTGGGAAAATTCTTGCTGAGGATTTGATGAGAAGTTCGATATCACGCTCATGTCTGCCCATTAAATATGAAAGCTACCAAAGTGGGGGGAAAAAACAATCCATTCTAGCTCTAATACCACAGTAATGCAATATCACATTTCCATTACACTGCCAAAATTGGAGATTGTATTCCATCTTACATTCAAACCTTAAGATAACTTTCCTTCTGTGGTGCTGCATGAATAATCGGAGACCATAAAAAATTGATGTTCAGTGCTTTTCGATGAGTAAATGCCAAGTAGTGGGAAATCTACAATGAGGGGATTTTCTGTTGCTATTTTACGCTGGATCAAAGTAAGGAAAACAATGAGTGCTTTGGATGAAAAGGAGTGGAGGGATTTTAGTTGTAGAATTCACTAAGACTAAAACTGCATCAGTAATTCATTACGCCTCTCTGCTGGAAAAAGCTGTAATTTCCTTGCAAAACATTACCGAGTACATTACAATTTAGTGCTGTTTATAATGAGCAAGAACAGCTTGAATCCAAGACTGCGTGGTTCTACCATTGACCCCAAGCCGCATTAAATCCTAACAGGCAGCACACAAACCAACAAAGACATAAGAACATGGCTTTAATAAACCTAGTTAACATGAAGCTTTAAGACGGCCCGCCCAGCCCCTGCACATTAGTGAAAACCTCCTCTGTTTAAAGTCAGTACCCTACTGGTGGCTCGCTACCGTGACCAGCCTCTTTCTCCTACAAAATGCTGAGCAGCCGAGCGGTGGTGAGGCTACTGGCCAAGCAGCCACTTGTTAGGTCTGTCGGGTTAGACAGCCACATCTGGTCTGCCTGCACCCACTTAGAGCTCCACCATACTCCATCATCTACTGTTTAGCCAAACCTCAGAGGTCAGGGATCCAACCAGGGACTGGGTGTGGGTAGTCTAGTGTGTGTATGTATGTGTCTACGGGTGTGCACCCCTAACCCTCCCATGCATCCCGCAGAAATAGGAACTGGATTTAAATTTGAAGCAGTCGCGCTCTGCCCTAAATAAATACAAGGTTCTCCTACAAATGCTAGATTAAAGATAGCCACTTATCTATTATTTTTAGAAGAACTGGGATTTATGTGGGCTGGGATGAGGTAGAGGAGAATAAAAAAGAAAGGAACAGGCAGGCAGCAATATAGAACCATAGCAAAATAACAGAAATTCTGTTGTACCTATCAAGATAAAATATTGCTGATCCTGTCCTTGAGCTTTTTCACAGCGAACCACAAAACTGACACGATAAATCTGCTGTAATGAAAGACACCATTAAACAATAGCTTTGCATTCCTCATGCAAGTTATCACGGAAAAGTGATCAGGAGTCTTGTCGACGATGAAAACCGACAGTTTAAAATGGAAGGCAGCTCTGATTAGCGCTAATGGAAATGATGTGGTCATGCCTTTGCATTCAGTTGGTTCGTACATTTCCTGGTCTGGCAGGACGCACACACATGGCAAACCGTTTTAACATGAAATATCTATACTGGATATATTTAGCAGATACTGGTAATATAATTCTACCTGCAGATATCCACAGTGACATTCTTCCTTGGACAAATTACCTCACTTTTACCATTCATGTGCACCATTACAGATTGCTACAACTCAACTGCAGATATCCACGTTGTAAATTGCTGATATCTGCCGCTGGATTACGATCAGTTTTAATTGTAGTTTTAGTTATCTGTGGTTTAATTCTGCCTCATCATAATTATAGTTCAAGATAATTCAGGATATTTACATTGTCCTCTGTTGAACTGGTCAGAATGACGATGATATCTTTGACCAGGTGAAATGATGCTACAGTTATTTGTAGTTTTGTCATGAACTACGGCAAGTGGGAGGCAGCAGGGGCGGCTTGCTTTTCAAACATACTATGGCACTGCGACTGTAACCGCATATTTTACCGTCACCTCAGAGCAGCCTGAGGCAGAAGTTCTAGTAATTTTATATCACAAGTTTCTAATGAACAAAGCTTTTTTTTCCTCCACCAACTCCTTGCTGATAAGCTCTTCCTATTTCATGGGATTTCCTATCGATCTTATCCACCTCACTGAGCCAACAATGACCTCTGTTTAATGCTGTTCAAATGCTTTCCTGGACCAGTTTCCAATGGGAATCCTCACATGCACAACAGTTCACACTAGTCATAATGACGTTTGAGATTTTTGCAAATATATTGTGACTAGTCCAAACTGAATGACAGATATCTTGAACAGTTATTTGAAAAGTCAGGATGGCGTTATAGATTTTGAATAAAAATTCTGACTCACACAGTGAAATTACTACTTGTCACAATTAGGTTGATGACATCTGTAATTTTAACGTTGGATAGTCACACTTAGCGACCTGTCCAGGGTGTCCCCTGCCTTCACCCTAAGCCAGCTGGGATAGGCTCCAACCCCCCCGCGACCCCAGTGAGGATTAAGCGGTGTACAGATAATGGATGGATGGATAGTCACACTTAGCTCTTATTGTTAAAACAGCTTAGCCGTACACACACAGCTATGATCCAAACCTAAAGATTACTTCATGATGGTAAAAAAGGCCACATCTGCCACGATTAGACTAAATCCTTATGGTGCCCAAGTACTAAAAGGTGTAACAACAAATCACAGAGCAGAAATGTCACCGTAAAGAGAAAGACATACTTATATAAATAATTTGCACTCAGAATAAACATGCAATATGGAATTGGGATGCAGCTTTAATCATCTGGATCAGCAGATGTCACAGTCAAGCTATTAGTACTTTCCTGTATACTGGTGCTTTCCTGCAGTTCATCTGGCTACCAATCAGTACATCATCTGAGCTGCACTGTACAGGCATGCTGCCACCTTACCTGAGATGTGCTGAAAAAAGGACAACATGAAAACCAGCTCTACAGAACAGCAGACTAAAGGCCAGGAATACGATGTAAAAGAAAAAAAAAAGTGGATATTTTTAGGATGACAAAAGAGAGAGCAACCGTAATTGGACTCTGTCACTGCACAGATTGTGAACAATTAAGCTGGGAAGCAGGTGGTCGCTAATGTGTCATATCTAGACAGACATCAAATCTGGCATCAGAAGATACATAAGCAGAGTATGGCATGTGCTGCCGCGTGTCCCCTGCTGAATTCAACAAAACAGTTAATAGGAAGGATGCAAAATGGTGGCACTGAAGGACAATGCTTTGACAAACAGCAGTGAAGGATGTGTTTATCACAGCGGGACATCGGATGGCGGCAATGTTGGTTCTGGTTTTTGTTTTTGACTTTGAAATGCGAGGCCATCTGATCGGAAAAAAGAAAAAAGAAAAAGAAAAGCTCCAGGTGGCTGCATCTTTGTTTAGTGTGAAATGTGACAGATTTGGGTTAAATAAGATGCTTGGAGGGAAGATATAAGCCAACCAGAGGACATGTTTGTGCCTGCAGGTGCAGGTGAGAGAAATAGCCTTGACGTAATTGAGAGTGGATTTGTGAAAACTGCGAGGGGAAACAGAGGGAGATAGCGAGCACAGTTAGATAAATGAAGGACACGAGTGTGAAGCGGAGATTCGCATCCATGTGGCTGCATCTCAATGTCTTTCATTACCCGAGACCACCCGCCTGCCAGACAGAAACTCACACACACATGAACACACACACCCAGATAAACACATGTATTGAAGAAAGAAGGAGGGTGAAAATAATCGCTGACAGTCGGAGGAAACTCCAGCAGCTCCAGTGAGAGATATGAGAAGTGTACTTCCAGTATAACGACTTGAGGCCAAACATGAAAGTGTGTATTCTGTGGGAGTCTTGCAGGGGGTTCAACCAGTGTTCATCATGTTTGCTCGTCACGACATTGATTTTCTCTGTTGGAGCTGTGTGGCCCATTGTAATATTCCTCCAACGACTACAGACGGATAACTGACAAATTCAGCGGGGAGCAGAGGAACTCGACTGCATGTGTGTGTGTGCGTGTCGAGGGGAGGGCAGGAACTTGGTGTGCCAGATACCAGAGCATCTAACTGTATTATACAGATTAATTAATAGCCCGAATCTGTTTCTTATTATCTTTGTATGCTTGTTGATGGGGGTCTTCAGCACCACGCAGCGCTGTGTGGGGGGCTGTGGTTTGCTCCGATTACATCAGAGTCAGGGCCATGAGGGATCATTTTCTCTCTCCATGATGCCCCTAGAGCCGGCGGCAATAACTTATTGCAGATCAACAGGCTGCAAAACAAAATTAAGAGCAAAAAAACCCCAATGACTATTTATTTGTCCTACACAGATTCCTCTTTAACACTGAGGCTGCATCCACACTAATATAAAAACTGTGTTTAAAAAGAAAAATGATCTTGAGCATTGTAGTTTCATTTCAGAAATAATCTAACATGCCTGAAAACACTTATCACGTGACCACTTAAGTACTGAGCATGTGGATGCTGGTGTAAATATTAAGCAAGGGGTTGGTTGCTTAGTTGCAGATAAAAATAGGGAGGATGAAAAGCAATTGCGAATGATAGAATTTAACTTTAACTGCACAACAGTTGATAGCATAGGTCAGCAATGCCTGTAGCCTAGTTTGTTGTCTATATTGCATTAACCACTGGTAGTCAAGGCCTATGTTTTTTTTTTTCCAGAGAAAACAATGATGCAAGAGTGAACATAATGACAATATCGTCCAATCAAGAAGGAAAGAATAAGTGTCTGGATCATCATCTCCAGAAACCTCAGTTTTTGCCCGTCTTGACTAAACCACAACCCTCCAGGTTTTTCAAAGTAAAACTGAGTCAACAGCTCTTCCGAAAGTCTCTGTTTTGGGAGGAAAGTGTGGCCGCTGGGCCTAAACTTGGCAGAAGTTATTTGTTTTAAAATGCAAACATATTAGTGTGGATGTAGCCTCAACCAGCTTTTTCACATACAACCAGGAAGTGTGTCGTTTGGCAGGAGTAGGATGTAGTGGAAAGTGTGTGTACGAATATAGAGGAAGGGGGGGGTTGTCAGAAACCAACAAGTTGGAGGTCATTGTCTAACTTCAAAAGGCCCACCCATCCCCCCCAAAACTGCTCTGACTTAACACGTAGCTTTACGACGCAGAGGCAGACAGACACCGTCAAACCTCTGGCAGTGTTTGTGTGTTTCATGGCATTGGCGTTGGGTCAGGAGCTGCATGGACGGATGGACGGAGGGGCGGCTGGGGGATGGGCACTGGAGGAGGGGGGGAAAACCAAACTTTCTCCACTAACTAGCATTGACCTGAAGCAAACAGTGGGGCCCTTTTTGACTTCTGGTTGGGGTCTGGGGGGTTGAAGGCAATGACTGCTTTTACACCTTGATGTCACCAGCATACACATGTGTGTGTTTGTGTGTGAGGGGCAGAGGTACAGCTATAAAAGACCTTTGCAACCGTGAGAAACTGCAGGCAGAAACAGAAGGAAGAAGAAAGGGACAATGCTACAAGAGAAGCAACAGTTTGAGTTTTATTTTTAAAAATCGGGCACTTTTGTAACACGGCGGTGGGCGTATAAAGATAAGAGCCTATCTTATCTGCAGTGGGGGGGCTTTGTTGGAGACTGTGGGAACGTTCAGGGGTGGTCTGTAAATCTGGGTTTTTCCAGAAGAGTGAAATCTGCCGTCTGAGACATAATAATGGGGCTCACAATGCAACAATGATGGCTACAGGTCACTGAAGGGCTGGGCTGCTAGCTATTTCATATGTAGAAGTGCCATTGTAAACACACCCTCAGTATGTAGATACCAAATGCCAGCACTAAATACCAGAGACTATTTTTTACCTAGCAGGCATACACTGAAGACATTTAATTTCGTAATTAATTCTATATGTAAACACGCACACATTCAGTGTGTACTCACCAAATAACACCACATGGCAAACGCAGCATCCCAATCCCCCCACACACACTTACACACTTCTAAACTTCTGTTTAGTTCGGATGCCCTCCAAATAATTCCCTCTGCACACTGGCAACAGTTTCTGGAAGGTTTGGCATCTTTGCATTTTTCTACAGCATATGCATCACATGTTTATTGTATACACACAAGTGTGTGTGCATGCATGTGTGTTCATGCGTGTGTGTGTGTGTGTGTGTGTGTGTATGGATATGCAACTTTGCTTAGCCCTGCAGTATCATAGTCTGGTCTGTGCTAAGCATTTATGTGCTAATTAAGGTCTGGCCAGGACTGGAAGGCTGGTGATAAGGCCTGTCTCCGGCCCTCTCATTAATGTTACCCGCTCCACTGGGGTTTCACAGACTCACACGCACAGACGCACACACGCACACACACACACACACACACACACACACACACACACACACACACGCACGCACACACAAACACACACACAGAATCACATTGGCAGCACTATTCACTCATTATTAGGAAGGCTTCGGCTGATTTCTCAGATTTTGCCATTTGGGAGCCAGACAGGGAATTCTTAATAAGTGAGACTAAATAAGGAAAGGAAAAGGAAGTGATGGTGTTGCATTGCACTGTTGGGTAAAAGTACTTAATAACACTGAAGTACTACAGAGAAATATGGAGCATGGTGACGCCGTGTGTCTGTATTTGCCAGTAAGGTGCTGTGGACATTAATAAAGCAGCACAGGAATTGTTTCAAAAACAATGCTGGAGTGCCAAAACCGCAGTTCCTCATATGGCCACTTCAGGCTAAGACAAAGTCGACCCCATTAGAACCCCATGTTAAAATGTCCAACTTTACAGCAGAAATAAACATGTTTACAGAATGGTTCAAAAAATGGTTTTCATCAGTAAGCTAATGTGATCATTCATGACGACTGTACTAGGGGTCAACTTTATATAATTCACCTGTTTAAAATAAAACATCGGAAACCTATGGCTGACTTAACGGATAGCTCGTCTATGGTACTTGCACCCACATGAATTCTTTGCCATCTTCCCTTTCTTCTCTTCATTCGTCTTTCACTAAACTTGATCGCTGACTCCCTCCAGCCCATTCCCCTCATTCACATTCCTTTGTATTTGATCACTGCTGATGTTTATCTCTCACTCCATCCTTCTGCTCCACAAATCAAACACGAGTCTACATGCAAACTCTGCTTGTAAAAGAGAGATGACAAAACCTCCACAACTCACTATGACAACAGTCCATGCTAAGTCTGTGTGTGTGTTTGCTTTGCGGCATTCCTCTCTGTAAAGATTTGGCAAAACCCCGCAGGAAGAGACACGGACCACAGATTGCCAGGAATTAATCTAGAAACCATTAGTGCCTAAATTACAGAAAAATAGAAAGACAGACAGCAACATCAGACCGACAGAAAGAAAACATGAAACCCCTAAAAATTAGGATTTGTGGCAAGGAAAAGAACAGCTCACAGCAGTGTTGGAAAACAAGTTACAGAGAACAGTATGTAGGCTGGTTTGCTGGAAAGATGACTTGTTTGGAAGAAGCCCAATCTACAGGCTGTCTGTCTGTATGAAGCTGAGCCAAAGTACACACACACAGCACTCCAATGACCTCCAACACCCTGAACATGATAAGCCAGGACACGCTCTAATTCTGACTGAATGTTTGTGTATTTATTAGTGTGTTTAACTAAGGAACTGAAAGAGTGTGAAATGTGCCTTCCATATATGGTTACTGTTTGTGTTTGATGATTCATATAGATCTGTGTTAGTTTGCACATATTTGCTTACAGTGTATGTTATATTATGTAGAAGAGAAGCCGCTGTAGATGAAAAGGCCACGGAGGAGCAACAGCCAGCCAAGCTGCAGAGCGTGGACCGGCAGAGAGAGAAGACTCCAGCCTACTGCCCTACTTACAATTATATTTACCCACAACAAACAAGGACATTGACTACAACCAATATTTAAGCTCGATGTTTTGGTTTTATAGGCCAAAACTTCACTGTTTTGCTTCACTCTACCGGCTCTCATAAAGTGTTTTTGGCAATAGTGTGTAGTTGCTTTCAGAAAAAAGGCGCTACTCTACCCATAAACTCTATATAAAAGATGGACGTAGCCGCTGTCACATCACCCATTGGTTTGTGGATTATCATTTTGAAGGCTGAGTGAGAACTTAAGGACACAACATGCGGCAATAGGGTAACAATTTTTCACTCTTAAGGTAGTGACACCCAAGAGCATACGCTGCTTTATCTTGAATTTTTTTTACTCTAAATGTTAAAACTGTAAATAATCTTATTTCTTCGAAGCATATAACTGTTGAGTGGTACCAAGGTGAGTGCACACCTTTATGGTATATAGAGAAAAGAAGGCATTCTGCTAAGGAAACACGTCCATAGTGTATTAATGCACAGTGCAGCTATAACCAATGATATATCAACATCTCAAAACATGCGTCTTCAACTGCCCCTGTACTATACAGACACAATATTCTATAAATAATACTGTAGAAAGACCCAGCCAACTTCATAAGCAGCTTCTACTTTGCCAGTCTGGCATTGTGGCGGGTGGCAGGAGGGTAGATGTGGTGTCAGGGGATGTTGCTCTCTGAAACTTGTGATGTATGAGGAAAAATTGTGGGTCCACATGGGGGGGGGGGGGGGTAGACATGCTATTTGTGGGCAAAATCTAGGACATGGAACAGTGGTTGTCACTCTCTGATGGGACATGCAGCACCAGATGCAATGAATTACTTTTACCACTGAGCAAAGAGGCACTGGATAGTGTGCCTTAAGTCTTGAGAACAGACGCAGAGAGGAGATTCTGTGGATAGCCATACACAAAGAGAGAAGAGCAAGAGAGAGATCCATCGTCCTTGTCCTACTTTCCACTACAGATCTCCTTCTCTCTCCCAGCTCTGGTCTTTTGGGAGGGATCAGTGAAAAACAGCCTGTCAGCAAAGTTCAGGCTATACTGTACATCCAGTGCTGTTTCCTCGTGATTCAAAGCTTCCCCTCTGCAACATCGCCGGTGCAGGGGAGCAGAAATCCATTTTACACTGCAGATAAAAATTCAAAGGAATTACAGACTGCCACTAAATTGCTTCTTAATCCATAGACAATTATGTATTTAAATGTAAATAGTGCATACACCCACCACAAAAGCTTTCAGTCATTTTCTGAGGAAGATACCACACTGTATCAAAAGTTCATCTCGGCAGACGCTAGTTTTCGACAGAAACATGTGTCATTGTGTTATTATTACATTTAATGGTTGAATAAGAGTTTTCAACTGCCTACGTCTAGATAGGGGCATTGCACAATGAAAGAGGCAGGCAACCGCACGCAGATAGGGGTAGAAACGGACACTTTCAGATTCATCTGAAATGCCGCAACAATTTGTTAATACAAACCTATGTGTAGGTCTTTTCAGGTGAAATGCACAGCAAACTGCCAGTCAAAGCAGTGCCATTTGAATTTCAAAGACAACATCTGTTTTGTGTCTGACAGGGGCTTTTGTAGGTTTCAGCGCTGCACAGTAACATAAGAAACAACTATGTTGGAACATAAGACCTCGGGAGCTTTAACATCATACGGACACACAAATTCAAACACACACATATCATGTGCACATTCTTCATGCTCATTTGTCAGTTCCTCACGGACTGAGACCAGTGCTTGGATGTTTTAAGTTGGGTTGTATTGCTGTCTTTTTGCCTTGGAACTGTTATCTGACATCTTGTCCAGGCAGATGTCTCCACTTCAGAGAATGAGCCAAGATTTGTTTTGGATCCTGCTGGGTTAACTGTCATGGTCAGTTCCCTCTCACACATATATAGGCATAGTACTAAACTTTTAATCTTTTGATCTCCTGAGATAGCCTCCCCTTAGAGGAGCTTCATGCCCCCAGCAAAAAAAATCTTTGCTGATGGTGCGGTGTCGAGCACAATGAGCAAGCAGACACATGTACAGATGCATGGAAGTGAGAAGGGGAGGGACAGGGACTGTTAGCCACTGTCTTCTCTGAACACTGAAGATGCATTGTTTGTGCACCAATGACAAACTGGCAGGCTGACACTTTGGTGTACTGGTGACAGCGGTGGAAACCGCAGGACAGCACGACTTGTTTACTGCAGAGGAGGAATTTACCATTTGTCTTGACTTCCATCACTCGCTGTGTGCATGTGTGACTGTGGAGAACCACACTGTCTTGTGCATTATACCAGCCTGTCATACTGAACAATGGGTTGTTTTACAAAGCCCACACTCCTGCAACCCCAGGTCTGGGTGGAGAGACAGAACAGAATGAAGGTAAAAATGTGTGTGTGTGATGGGTACACAGTGGGTGGCAGGAAGAGAGAGATCATCTGTCATAGGTTTCAGTGTGTAAATGTGTGTGTGTGTGTGTGTGTGTGCTTTGCAGTGCAGGAGCTTGGGACAAACTTCTGTGTGTGCATATGTGTGTGCATCATCCACACTTCACGGTATGTGTGTGTGTGTGTGTGTGTGTGTGTGTGTGTGTGTTCTCCTGGCATGATTGAGCTGGTCTCGCGGCCGTGCCAAGGCTGCGGTTATTCTCCAGCCAGCGGCAGAGGCAGAGGAGCACAGATACTTCATTATGGCCTCATTCATCACCCCTGGGACAGCTTGGCACCGCTCTCAATCCCCCTCCTTCTCCTCCCACCTCCCTCTAACCTCGCCTCTCTACTTACAGCTGCAGCGGTCCCTCGCTCAGCATCTCCTCTACCTCTTTCACCTCATCTCCCTCCCTCACTACACTTTCCCCCTGTGCTCTTCTTTCCCCTGGTCAGATACTTCCCTCTTGCTCTGCTTGTTGCTTCGCTCCAGTATTTCCTCGCTCTTGCTTTCCTTACCTTTGTCTAACCTTCACTCTATACCCTCTTTCTGTTTTTTAATTAACTCTCTCTAATCCTCAGCGTCCCTCTCTCTTGACCCACGCTTTCATTACCTCACTTTCTCTCTTTTTCTCTTTCCCCCCCAGCAGCTCAGCTCATTTTTCATTCCCGTTACTCCTCCCGGTCCTCCTCCTATAACTGATCTGCAGCTTCGTCTGCTGAATGAGCCAAGCACGGCTGCATTCTCACCTGCTCACCCGGGGCACTGTGTGACAGTAGGGACATTTATAAAACTACTGATGCATTGTGGTGGGTGTTAAAGGAAATAGTTGGACAATTTAGTAAATGACACAGTTTGCTCTCTTTCTTAGAGCTAGATGAGAAGATTACCTGCACTGCAAATATAGCATTGGGAGGCTTACCATAAGGACAGAAAGCACAGCTAGTCCATTTCTGTCTAAAAAGCCAACCAACACTTCTTCCACCAGTATACAGACGTGCACTTCCACACAGTGGGAAAATCTGTGCCGCTGCGTAACATGTTGGTTCACAGTTTGGGCCTGATTTTACATATTACCTGAACGCCCTGAATTATACACCTCTTCACCAGCAGTGAACCAAACTATCAATTAGCAAAAAGGGGTTTCAAGCGAGATCATGTCTGCAGTTTTTGCCAGTCTTTGCCATTGAATACACTATAGGAAGCTACTATAAACCACATCCTTGTCCATTTGGCCAAAAAAAGACAGTTTTAGAGTTGTAACAACTTCTTCAAAAGGCGAAAACAAATGGGTACAGAGACATACCAACTTCCCAGTCATGCCATTACCTTCACAGAGTTACCGCACAGAAGTACAGGGATAGTTTATGTCTATGTTGTCAAAAGTAGCTACCATCTAATATCTTCTAGAACAGGAGTGGGCAATCCTGCATGTTTTAGATGTTTCCCTCTTCCAACACACCTGATTCACATGATCAGGATCGTTATCAGGCTTCTGCAGAGCTTGATGATGAGCTGATCATTTGAATCAGGTGTGTTGGAAGAGGGAAACATCTAAAACATGCAGGATTGTGGCCTCGAGGACCAGGATTGCCCACAAATTGACAGTCTTATGCTTATGTTTCTGCACTAATCATGGGAACATTTGTAGAATATGTACATTAGGTCTGAGCGATATAGTGAAAAGTCCATAATGATAAAATCTTTTACATGTACATGACGTGTAGCTGAGGATGGATTGTTGGTGTTATTATACCACACAGGCAAACAGTGGCCCCAACTGGCTTTAGCCTTTTCTATAGGAGGGCTGCAGATATGGACGTGGGTGACGAGAGGGCCAGACCACTGCGGACTAGCGCACCTCGGGGGACCTGCCTGGCAGACAACACTGAGAATAGATTCAAGGAACCGAACTTTTTTTTTTTTTCCCATAGCAGTTTGCATATGTGCAACACAACATGGCTTTATTGCCCAGGCCGAATGTGTAGCACACGCATTGTTGATCAGTGTAGGCAGCACTTCGTTGCTTAACATCATCTACATTCAGGGAGGCTTTAATCTTTTACATGGCATAAAAAAAAAAGTTCAAAACTGAGCCTACAGCATAGAATGCGGTGCTTGGCCCTTTACACGACTTTTCCTAACCCTCCTAATGTGCATATGTACTGCATGTTTGTATGTGTGTGTGTGTTTGGACCACACGAGTGGGAAGCCTACCTGCTGTCCCATATGGTTGGCATTCAGCCTAATTAAAGCTTTTGTGGCCCCACAAACTGGGTGTATTACCATAAGTGCTCCTCGAAGTCCTGTATTTATGGCAACTTGGCATTATAAACAAGGATAAAAGGAGAGCAGAGAAAAGTCTGATTTCTTTGCACGTTGCCATAGAGACAGAAGAAAAGTTCCCAGGCAACCAGCACTGCCAGCTTACATGCCCACATTATGGCCGTAAATAGTGCCACTGTGATGTAAACGACTTTGATTTCACCGTTAATCATCTTTTAGTTGACTTGTGGCTATAAAGATGTATTTTTATGAGGTGGAAAACAAACACATAGATGTATACAGAGCCACTGAAAGGTATTCTTGTCAAAGAAAATCCCTAAAATATTCAAAGAGAGCAAAATAGGGCTCTTTCAGAAGATGAAGTGATGTGTCACTACCTATCTCACCCTTTCCATCTATGACACCTATCACGCTGACAGTTATATAGTCTACAACACACTCCTCTGCAGTACTTTCCACCCTCTATGCTTATCACAGCAGTCATGCCTCTGGGACTTGCTAAGGGTGACCTGAGCAGAAGACATATGACACTGAAACATTAACACATGAGCTTGAACTCGATTGCTGGGGTGAGTGAGGGGAAGCTGCCCTCAGACGTACAAGATGGGAGTCATACGCAATATATAAAGACTGAGATCTCAGTATATTGGCAAGCAACACTGCTGGGAGCATGAAAAAACCCCCACACTGGTCTTGCTGTAATTCAGTTCATCATCACTCTCCATCAGGACTTTAATGAACTGTGTGAGAGCCGGCACTTCCTCTGCTCGCTGTGAAACCAAAAATAGCTCTGTTTTGTGTGGCACATGCAGCAGATGGATCAAAAACAAAGAATTTCCACTGCCAAATTTTCCACCGTGAAACTTTTTCCACAGACAGAGGTGGTGTGTTGTGCCGTTACGGGGTTCTGTGTTCTTGACCAAACATGATGGAAAAACACGGGAGGTGTGGAACGAAATCAAATTAGCCCGTCGCTAACGCTGCGGCTCAGCTGTGCGTCTCGTTTCCTTATTAACTCTTGTAGGAGATCTAAGGCCGCTCCGCATCCCATGAAACTCTAATCCATCTCCTCATGTGTAATGAACACTTAACAGGACTGGAGGCAGTCCTTGGCTAAATGAACGCTACTTGGGCCACTTTCACAACCATGTCAAGAGATGGTGAAAGGAGATAGGTGAAGAACAACATCTGGGGCCTCTTTGATCACTGATGACTCTACGTGGGAGACCAAAGGAGTGAGGGGGGGAAAAAGGGAAAAAGGACGAGTGTGAACATATTTCTCTCTTTGTGTTTTTAGCAAGGACAGAAATGACTCAAGAGTGATGCGACCATCCGCTGATAAAAAAATATGGCATAGGCAAAAACTCATTTCCTCCTGTGTCAGCACAAATGTTGAGACAGAAAAAGTTCAACCAGAGGATACTGAGGGCCTCCATTGTTCATCCATGTCACCTTGCGACAACACAACCACCCTGTGTCCCTCAAATGCTGCTGCTATAATGCCTCTTTTCTACATTTTTGAATCCGAGTTGTGTTTACCGAAACTGTCTTCCCTTGTGAGCCCTGAACAAAGCGCCATTGTTCCATTCAGATCTCAGCATGACAATAACTTGATTTCCATGAGATATTTATGGTAATGGACTTAATCTCTGTAACCTAATCAAGGCTTTAGGCAGTAAACAGCAAGAAAAATAAGAATAGTGGGTGAAAGAGAAGAGCATTATTAAAGATAGGTGGTTTGGCTGCTCCTCTAGGAGGGGTCACATTCTTTGTAAAGACCCCCCCAACAAATAACCACACAGACACACACTGCTTGTATTTTTATCAATCTCTTATGGTTTCATGGACTGTGTCCAGTTCCACTTTTTTTCCTTCGACTCCCTTTCTTCATCGGTCTCAATCCTTTTACTCGCGAGCCACTCTGTATCTGTCTCTCTGCCTCTCCATCTTTCTCACCCACAACACTCCTCCCCCTAATCACTCCCATCACTCTCTTGTGAAGTAGGGGCGGAAGCAGACTCTTGTGTTTGATGGACAGGTCCTGAGCGCACACATCCCCCCGTTGGTCGACCTTATCAGTGGTTGAGCTTCGCAGAGCTGAGTGGCAGCTTGCTTTTTCTGGATGCACTCTTCACCTTAAGCAGTCTCCAGAGCTCTGCGCACATATGTGTGTGTGTGTGTGTGTGTGTGTGTGTGTGTGTGTGTGTGTGTGTGAATTCAGACACATCCAAGTCTAGGGCAGCCTGATAACAAGTACACAAAGAATTGTAATTGCAATTTCTTGTTTCATTTAAATCAGACTTGTGCAGATATATGTTTTAAATTGAAATGACCCTGCTCACTTCACCTCCTCCCCCCCCCGCAAGGAGTGACACAACCCATCTACCCAAATGCTGGGCTATTTCATTCGAGTTCTATCATACCCTGTCTCTAGTGCTGGATGAAGACAAAGTACAGACCTCGTGCTGTCCCGTAATCCATAGATAGAAAACAGTACAAAAAGTAAGGGAAGATGGGGAAAAGAAGCAGACAACCTCTCCGAAGTCATCTGCCAAATTTCAGTGTATTCTCACAAAATATACAATCCTGTCTGCTGTCAAATTATGCTCCAACTGTTTGAGGAACAAACAAAAGCCCACAATTAAAATCCAATTTTACACTAGCAGCAGGGTTCTAAGGATGAGAATGTTGATTGTTCAGGCCAGCGAGACTCAAGTATCTCAAAAGCTTTTGCACGGATTGCAATTCAATTTTGCACAAAAAAAGACAAAGTGCCCAGAGAAAAAAAAAGTCCTGTTGACTTTGGTAATCTCTTGACTTTCCCTCCTCATATAAAAGTTTTTACTTATCCAGTCAAAAATCTACACACCTGCTGGATAGATTGGTGCAGACATTCATGGTGCCTAGAGGGTGGTCTGACTTTTGTTTGGCCTTTTTGATACTCACAGTTATGTTGCCCCCACGATGAATTGTGATAAATTTGGTGATTAGCTTATTATTAGGGCCATTGTCAGATTTTTAAGATGTACTTGGGTTTTTTGCGAAATACCTGCAAAGCTCCACTTTGAGTTGGGCGCTAACAATGGGTTAACATATGAACACAATCTAAAATAGTGAACATGGTAAACATAGCTATTAAATATCAGCATGTTGGCACTGTCATTACGAACATGCTGAAATTAGCATCTAACGCTAATACAGAGGTGCCTACAAGCATAGCCTCACTGAGCTGCAAACGTGCCTGTCAACTCTTGGGCCCTTTTCAAAGGCAGGATATGTAACATTTCTGGTTTCATTAATCTGGTAAAATGATGGCATTCTTTCATTCAGACAAAGGTCACAATGTTCCTCATGGCTTGATTCTTGACAGTGATGGAAGGAGACCCAGTATGCATGTGATATTTTTCATACCCTCTAGATTGGACCGTACATCAAGTGACATACAATGTATTAGATTTTCTTTACTACAACATCGAGGATCAACGTGAGTGTGCTCCATGTAGGGGACATATTTTTTATTGCTGTGTAGGGCACTCTTGAAAAAAAAAAACATGGGATTAGGTCACAGCTTTTATGGTTGCACTTTCTCGACTGTCTAGTTGTCTACTATATCTAATAATGTCCATTCTAAGTATGTTGCAATCTTGTGCGTGTCTATCCATTAGGTATCTGCATGCTGTCACAAGTTTTACAAAACCGTGACAAGAGTGCTTATTTAGACTTGAAGCTAACACGTTCAGATGTCATAAGATTAATGGGAAGGAGGCCATCCATCCATTCATCCATTTACTTTCATTTATCCTCGGTCGGGTCACGGTGGTCACAGGCTAAGTAGGTCATTCCAGACGTCTCTCTCCCCACCAATGCTTTCCAGCTCCTCCTGTAGGATCCCAAGGCAGTCCCAGGCCAGATGAGATGTGCAATCCCTCCACCAAGTTCTGGGTCCACGCTAGGGTTTCCTCCCAGTTTTACAAACCTGGAAAACCTCCAAATGAAGTTGCCCAGGAGGCCTACAAATCACATGCCTGAACCACCTCAGTTGGCTCCTTTTGACGTGATGGAGCAGCAACTCTACTTCCTCTGGATGTCCGATTTCCTTGCTCTATCTGCAAGGCTGATCCCAGCCAATCTAGGAAGCTCAAAGGAGTGCAAGTCTGAGAAGGGAATTAGACCTGTTTTTTTTTTTTTTTTAATATACTCCTTCCATCGAGGCTGCAATGGTGCTACATTGCCAGGAGATGACATGAAGAAGAATATTGTGGGAGGTGAAAATTCACAGCCAAGATGTTAAAAAGCTGAGCCTTGACAATAACAAATCCTCAAATCCTTCATTTATGAATTTAACACAGTAATGAGTAAAGAAGAGGCAGGATTTTAAGAAAATCGCGCAATTTTGGTAATGCAATGGTAGAAATATTTTTTTCAGAGGCAACACCAATGAGACGTACAGGATGTGGATGGGTGGCACATTTACAGCCCATTTAGAGATTCAGATGATGAAACGTAATTAGGATTAAAATCAATGGGACCAATCAATGCAGCTCTAAGTTGATACACCGCTGTGAGCAAACTCCTCGATATTGATTGGTTTACCAAGCACAAACGCAGGCGGCAGGACTGGCAGCAGGAGGACGGATTGGGGGGGTTGTGGGTGAGTGAGGGGACCACGCACTTACCAAATCAATTGCCACACTCACCGCCTGAGGAGCAACTAAAGATCCACTTTCAGAATTTAATTCATGCGTCGCTCTGTTTACCGTCTCCCTCTGACGCCACCCTCCCCCCCGAATGGCAACAGCGGTAGACTGCGAATGCTTTAGCGAGCTAAGCAGATTCTAGTCTTTCTTTACTTTGGAGAAACTTTGAAGCCTTGAGGTCGGGAGGGAAGTGGTAAAAAAAAATGAGAGGACAGGTCTTTCCATAACTGTCAACAAATCCATTTTATCTAGTAATTCCCCCAATGTTTTATTTTCCTGCACACACAAAAATATACACAATGTTCCCTGGCAACACCTTTAAATCAGTCATCGCAGGGGCCAATTTTTTTTTTTTTTCCTTGTAGGTGTACTCGCGGTGGGTGGGTGCTCGCGGCCCAGGTGCAGACGCTGCGAGCTGCAGAAGTCTCTGTGCGCTAAATCCAAGCCTCTTTTTGTCCTCCTCTTGTTAGCCTTTTACCAGCCGCTCACACAAGGGTGCCATCAACAGAGCTGGCAGCATGTCTGTGTGGAATGTGCTCAGCCAATTTACGGACACACTCGCACGGTCAATAAAGACCGTCGAGCCAGCACTGGATCTTGCACATGTAAACTGTTCTTAAACTTGTCACATCTGACGTGATTTGAGTCAGAGCACACAGCGGAGCAGCCCTCGGTGTTGTCCGGTAGAAGCTTATAGCACTGACATATATAGGCATCTGCTGACACAGTCCCACAAACACAGAGAGGCAGCACAGCCACCCTGGCACATGCAGACCCAAACACATGGAACCACACACACATATACAGACTTTGGGAGACAATGGTCTGGGCGCTGCCTGGGCCCCGCAGCCTAATATAGGTGTCCGGGTTAAAAATAAAAAAGGGAAGGCATGTCGCACAGCTGTGAGATGCTGGGAGCTTTGTGTGTTGTCAGCCCACTTAAATCACAACAGCTGAGATGACAAGGTGTTGCCTCTCAACTGCCTCTTCCTCTTCTCCCCTCTGTCGTTCACTTACTTTTTTTTATTCCCCTTCCCCTCTAACTCAATCCATCACTCCACCTTTAGCCATTTTTTTACTGTTCTCTCTCCCCTGACACACATTTTCTCGCTTCTGTCTTTTTCCCTTGTCTAAAGATAAAGCCACCCACTCCTGACAACTACATTGGCAGCCCAACAAAGCGGCACCCGAGGGAACGGAAAGACAAGATTCAAGTGACGCTTTTACTCCGTTGTCACTACTCAGTCATAATTCACTGAAAAAGAAACATCACAGAGATGCAAATGCACGCTAACTCGCTGGCGCAGACACTTAAAATTACACTCACACTCACGCAGACATAACACACATGCAGCGTGGATTTTGAAATTAAAACTTTCCATAAAGTCCAAGCTCTTAAGGTAAGTCAACAGTGTCCTTAAGAAAACTAACCCATCACAGAGGGGATTAGCTGTCCACAGAAAAAGGTGTCAAAACGCCAAATTTACACCCCCCGGGGGAAAAATCTTGACAGCCTGCCAAAGACAACTCTCCTCCTCCAATCAGCACCTCCGAAGCCGGCACGAACAAATCAGCAGCTGAATGAAAAGGATGAAAATGTTTAAAAGTTACTCACCGCTTCCCGCCCTCCCCCTGGCTGTGCTGGGAATGAGGTGGAAGAAGGGGGAAGAAACACAGTAAATGACAAGAGGATCTCGGGGGGGTCGGCAGCCTGAAGCAAACACTTTCAACGGCACTCCCTAATTGAAAGAGTCTGTTTTCATCTCTCTCTGATCAGTGAGTGCAGGAGAGAGCGGAGGGAAAAAGAAACGGCTGCCTTGAGCTGAGGTGATGAGGAGGAGATGAGCGATCCTGCCTTGCAGATGGTCGGCAGGGCGAGCACCAGGAAAGCACTGAGAGGAAGTGACAGAACGACAGTTTTTCAACAGACGAATGCAATCAGGGCTGACCACCAAGCCGGCTGCTGAGAGGGCAAACAGTCCACAACATTAACCCCACCCCACCGCCTGCCAGCAGCAGCAGTCAGCGTTTTTCCTAAACTCATTCCCCCACTTACACTTAACCTGTAACTGTTCTGGCAGTTTTCTGAGCTGACATCATGTGGGAACAGGAAGCATAGTTGAGTCCATGTGCAAAGATTTACAAGATTTGAACAACTGTGAAACCACAATTTTTGGTTTAAGTATGCAAATGTTATTTTTTAGAGAGCAGACAAGTACTAAAGATGATCAAAGTGACTTGTGAGCAATATAGCATGCAGAGTTAGGATTAACACAGCACGTATAATAGCACTAGTGGAGATTTAGAAGTTTACAGAGGTAAATTTGATATTTGACTAAACAATCTTAAATCTTAACAGCCAATTTATTGATTTTTCTTGAAATTTTTTAAAAAAAATACCACACAGATCACAAGAGGTAACAAGAGACATCTGTACACCACAAGAGTCACAAAAACGGCACCCTGGGAACCCAGAAAATCTAGGAGAAGCTTCAAACATGCTGTGAAAGGCTCATATTTGAACCCAACTACATCCCAGTCTTACTTTCAGGGAGGAATTACGTTTGTTTTAACATGTAATGGAAATGCAGTTTAGCTGAATGGGAAAGTAATTTTTTTGGAGACAAGTTTGACACTGTTGCAGACCAAGCAAACCTCCCATGGCAACAACCACTCCCCAATGCCTTCCACACCTGCCAACAGTACAAGGAGCCCCACCACACAGTAAAAAAACTACCTGAGGAACATGACAAAGAGTCCAGGGACTGGACCTAACCTCGAAACTCCCCAGATCCCAATGCAATCGAGCGTTCAAACAAGGATGCCCATCATGCAGTTCACATGTGATTCAGTGCTAACGTTGCAGTGCCAAAGGACACCTCCAGAGGTCTGGTGCACATTGCTGGATGGGTCAGAGCTGTTTTTGGAGGACAAAGATAGCCTACACAATATTGGGCAGGTGGTTTTAATGTTGTGGCAGATCGGTGTAGTTGTCGATTGGATTTCCAGAACTGGATTCATGAGCTAAGCCATGGAAAAATGACTTTACAAGACAAATAATAAGAATTAATGTAAATTTGATATCTCATGGAATTAACAGGCCACAAATATTACTCTTACTGGATTGTGTTTCTAATTTATGTGGCAGCACATGGATGTATACTTTGGAAATAAGAGTGCGTCCTGTCTTTTCCGCACAGCAGCTCAGTATTTTGAGCCTGAAGAAGTGGATGTTATGTTGAACTATGCTGCAGGAACGAGAAACAACTGCGTTTCCCTGAATTGAATTTTAATGCAAAATTTCAGCCGTGCAATGACTGATTTTTAAGTTTACAGTAGAGCACTAATGTAGTATCCCCTGTTCAGCAGTTAATCAGTCTACTCTCTCTCCCCTAAATCCACAGGGGCAGCAGTCTATGGAAACATCTGCTGGAGCACTTTCCAAAAGCTCTCCTCTGTCAAAGTTGCACTAATGTTCATAGTGAGCAGCGGATAGCTTAAATCAGCCCAAGCTGACTGCGTCCTTGTAATGGGTCTCAGGATGCCAAATCCTAAACTAACCGTGGCCCAAAATGGCTGACTCTGAAGGGAGGCGCCCCCCTCTCCTCGGTCCCTCCCTGCCAGTCATATGTCAAATAAATACAGGAAGAGAAACGGTGAGAGAGAGAGTGAACACAGGAAAGAGCGATCTCTCTCCAAGCAGGACGAGTTTGGCACCGTCTGCAACTGTGATGTGGGCAGAATGTCATCACTTCTTCTCTGGTGCTCACACTGTGCACCTACTGTTCTCAGGAGTGTGGGATGGTCAGACTCACAGCTGTAAATCTTGAGGGATTTCTAGGGAACAAGCGGGGCAGCAGTCAAGAGAGGATGCTCCTGTCCACACCTGACAACAAAGACTTGTGCTGTTTCTGCTGAGTACATTCACAGGTTCTCTCCTAATGTTTACACTTGGCAAACACACATGCCTGCACACAAATGAAACTCGGCTATAGACACAAGGGAAAACAAAAGACAGTCAAGTATGTAGCAATGGAGTCACCAGCATGAACAGCACACAGTGTCTGACAATATTTAGGTAGATTAAATCAGTCACAGGCAACAAGTTGCAATGTCTCGTGTTTCATTTCCTGCTACTATGGAAACTGAACTGCTGCAGTCCACATCACTAAAATCTGGTACAAAAGCTTACCATCATGCCCAAAATATGCTGAGAATCACCCTGCTGAGCCAGGCACAATTGGTCCCATTTGTACAAAAGAAAAAAAAAAGCAGAAACAACCAGGAAAAGGGCATCCCCTGACTGCAAGCGACAAAAAAAGCACTCGCACCTCACTTTCCTAACGACCGACCTAACGCTTTTCAAAAATGAGATCATTTGTCACGCTTAAAAACAAGACGTGTGTGAAGAGGGTTGGAAGTATAAAGAGAGAGAGAGAGGAAAAAGAGACGCCTCTTCGTCTCTCCATCCACACACAGAGAGAATAAGTCATGTACTCATCCCCCCTCTTCCCTTCAGGAACAAATGAAGTTATCAATCAATCCCACGGTCCCATGGAGAGAGGGAAGTGAGGGCCAGAGGCAGACAGACAGCAAAGCTGAGGCAGCCAAAACCGCTGCAAGAAGAAGAGATGATTGTTTTAAGGAAGAGGCCTCCAGCACAGTAGCAGAGAGGTGTTTCTGGACACAGAGTTTACATGTGGACTTTATTTTTGCATATACAGTGTAGATGTGCTTATAAATCACAAAATGACACATTTCTGTGGTAATATTTAGAACGAGATGTTCCAGCATATTCATATTTATGTATTCATTGCTCTAGATTATTAGTTAATCAGTAAGAAAACACAAATAGAACAGTAGTCTCACTTTTAAAACACATTTTAACATCATTAGCATACATGTATGTGCTGCAAGTCGCTCCAAACTCTAATGAGATCTAAAATTGGCCTTTCTTGTTGTGTTCAGGTGCCGCCATATTGTTCTGCATGTTCTGCAGAGGCAGAAAACTTTCTCTCAGCAACCTGACGCTGTTCAAAACTTTCACATGATAAAATCTATGCAAATGTAGAGAAATGAGCAAAAAAGGCACGAAATGATAAGTTGCCATGCCTACCTTTGTGAATTAATTTGCCTTTGGAAGTTTTCCAGAGACACAAAGACCGTGCAGGCTGCAGAAAGCCGTTTTCACACAAAGAGGGCTGCAGCTATTTCAGTCAATTGTGAAGTCGTTGCCATGTTGAAAACCGGCTTTGGCTAGACAGAAAGTGCTCTGCATCGAAATAATGATGTACAGCGCAGCAACAGTGCAACGCTCTCTCATCTCCGAAAATGCTTACATGAGAATTGATTCCCTTACGTGAATAGATAGCGACAACTTTGCAAAATTCAAAGGCTTCCACCCAAAATGTCAGCTTCATGAAATCAGCAAACTCTGACTGTGCGAGCTGTGACTCGTCTAGACACTTTTCAAGGCCACGCTTATCGCACGTAGCCACAAAAAGGCCTGGAATTTGCCTTGTGACCCGGTACGTCCACACAGCTCAGCAGTGAACTCATCATCTCATGGTTTCTGGCTGTCAGCTCACTCTGCTTATTAGCTTGGCTGCCTCTCTCTCTCTCTCATACAGTGCGAAGGGTGATGAGAGGAGCGGTGAGGGCCGAAGACCACGAGCTGAGCATGAGCCAAGAACGATATGGAGAGAAAAAGAAAGATGGAGGGGAGCTAAAGAGAGAAAAAAAAAAGAAGAGAGGAACATATTGAAATATTTGTGCTTTTGAAGGAGAGTAAAAACAGAGAGATGAGGAAGGAGAGAGAAAAAATAAATGGACTGTGTTGCTGGGAGAGAAGTCAAGAAACTGAAATAGAGGGGGATGAGAAGAAGGAGTTAGCACCCTTTCTTCTCTTCTCTCTGGTCTGGCAGTCGGCCTTTTGGCAGAATGTTTGGTATCCAGTACATATGGGTAACCCTGTAGAGAGAGACACGCATACACACAAATAAAGGCAGCAAAGTTAAAGCAGCACTGCAGACTCTGAGGGGATTTTCAAGGCAGGGTGCTTTTTTTTTTTTCTGAGGCTGAGGCTAACCAAGAAGCCAAGATTGGCCATTATTAGACAGAATAATTTTCACAGCTGTTTCCGATCTGTTTGTGCTTCACGTGGACCGAGAAGAAGAGAGCAGGGGGGAGAGGAATGGAAAACTGAGGAAATATAAGGACACATGGGTGGAAAGGAGGAAGGATGGGAGGAAAGAAGCAACCCAAAAGAGCATAGAGATGCTGTCTACCACTTTGACAATAACTCAACAGCCAATCGCCGTTTAACACAGCGCACAAACAGAGTCTTCCAGGAGTTAACAATGTCCTCAGCGAGCTCTTGAGAGCCAATCCTACTACTTAGAGGGAGGCTTGGATTTCACAACATCCAGCTGTTTTACTTGCACAAGTAAAGCCCATGAAAATTCCTGCTTACGGTGCACATGCACATTGACACACATGCTTATACAGGGGAACGAGCTCAAGGCGACGGAAGATCAAGCCATTAAGTTCATAGGGAGTCTTGTTTCAATACCCTCCTCTTCTTCCCTCTTGTCTCATCTTTCAATGTGTTCCTCTCTCATTCCCTCAATGGATCTTAAGAATCCCTCGGGAATGGCGGACACACACAATCGTTCACAGCACATTCACACACACACATACATCCAAACGCAGTGACGTGGTGTCACCAGTTAGTTGCTGCAATATTAACTGTTCAGTCCATCTCCAACAGAGCATACAGCAGCTAATAACCTGTTCACAGTGGTTGATAGAGCTGTCAGTCAAATGAACAGGAAGACAGCACATTAAAATAAAGCAAACACCAGCTGTCTGTGTAATCGGGAAGGCTTAGTGCTTTGAGTTGGGTTATGTTTTTGGGATGCGAGACGTGGATGTGCTTTTCTGCAGAAGTTATGAAGAAGAAGATATTTTGGCATATTATTTGGAGATGCCAAGTATTTTCAAACCAAGCACTGAGACTGGTCAAGTATCTGTTGTATCTGTGGGCATCTTAGATGTTGCTATTAAAGAGGCCTTACAGAATAAGATCAAAGATCTGGACTCTGTTTCACTCACCTCCATTGCTTACTTAAATGGAACAAAATATTGTAAAGAAATGGTTGGACAGACAAGTGGACTTCCAGACTTTGGGACAGTACTGGAGATCTGTGTAGTGGATGGCTGTATGTCATTCATTATGGAACTATTCACAGCTGCCTTCTTGGATCATCTGAGTTGTTTCCAGCTTGCCAAAAGAGACCCTGCAGTAACTGTTGTTGTTGATCCTGACAGTCTGAATGACTACACCCCTCTTGCTGCATACCTTGTGGAAGGAAAGCTGCTGGTCACTCCAAGGACGTTCATGTTACATGAAGATAAAATTTGATCGGGGAGTGTTGTTTTGTACATTTATATACACACTATACTGTCTGGATGATGTAACAGGGTAAATGCAAACACCTCTATTTCACAGTTTAATTATGTGCTGTTTATATCTGTTTTGGTTTCTTATGTACATTTTTATTTTTGATTGACTTTCAGTGGTTATATCCTGATGATTTTGTTCACTGTTTCAGTTGTTGATAACACTTCACTGATGCTTCCGAGTTATCCTCTCACCTGAAGAAATAAGGCGTGTCACCCTAGAGGATGTTCCCCCATCAGTTGATGAGCTGTGTGTAAAACTGCACAACACTTTGGGTCTCAGAGGGAACTTCATTTTACAGTTTGAAGATCCAGACTTTGGGAATCAGCTCTGCAATCTGACAGATATTAAGGACCTTCCACATGAACGAGCCACACTCAAAGTTTTGTTCACATCTTTTGAAGGGGTTTCTGACTCAACACTAGATACTGTAAGCTTTGGATCTCCAAGTAGTAGTGATTCAACAGAATGGCCTGACCCCTTTGTTATTCCAGCTTTCTCCCATGATGTTGAGTTTCAGCTGAGGGCCGCAAATGATGCATATGCCCGGGATGGAACTGTGATGGTCATCTCAAAGGGTGTGAAGAGTGAAATACTGGACAGACTTGCTGATATCATATCCAAAATCACAGCCTATCCCAACAAAGACCACTATGAAAGTGTAGCCAAAGCTCTTGTTGCAAAGCACCCGTGTCTCAGAGAGCCAGGATCAGGTAAAGGATGGTATTGCTGGGTATTTAGTTTAAGATTTAAGATGGGCAATTACCGTCAGAGAATGATGACAGCTGGATGCCCGGAAGTTCTTGTAAGAAAAAAAAAAAAAAGAGGAGAGGAAAAGTGCAAGCCAGTCAAGAAGACAAAAAAGGAGAGATCCACTACCTGCCAGAGCAGCCTGAGGGACAGACTACTGTTAAATCAGAGAAGGATTGTGAGACCGTGCTTGTGGAAGTGCAGAAGAGGGACCCAGATTTACAGCTTCTGGACGAACTGATGCTTGCAACATTCTCACAGCGGAGAAAGGAGATCATTGGTGATGAGCCACTCATCTCTGCTGTCATGGACAGATGGCCTGCATTGTTTTGTGAGAGACAGGTAATCCTTTGCCTTTTGAGTACAAATTGATGCCTAAAATTTGGAAATGTCAGTTAGATGTATGTGTCTTTGTCATTAGATTCATGGAGAAACCCTTGGTGTGATCATGAAAGGAATGCACGTTGGACTGTTGATTGGACACGAAGGCCCTCGGCTTGACGCATTTCCTCTGGAAGTCATTCGTGTGGCTGTGGTGGTAGAGGAGACAATCATTCTACATGACCTCAGAGATGTGCCCACAGGTTTTGCCATGTTAATGGGGGCAATCTACTGCCTCAACCTCGAGTACCCCCCGCAATATGAAGGACTGCTTTGAGTTCCTTCAGAAGGTCATCATGAGTATCAAAGCAGACCAGAGCTCAGCAGGAATTCATGGGCTCAGAAATAAACTCCTTAGATATCGCCTGTGAACAAATGAATGTGCATCATTGCTTCTGGTGGAAAGGAGGTGTTTGTTCTACGCATTGTTCTTGTTTTTGACAGTGTAGTTTGCACAACTGATTAGATCTTTAACACTAATGAGTGTACATTTCAAGCCCATATTGAGAGGAACATGTTTTTTGGGATCTTCTGCGTTGTTCTTGCCAGACATTGTGTATTCAGCAGTGTAGTTTGCTCGGCTCAGCTCAGGTATGGTCAAAGCAGGTGAAGAATGAGGGAACAATTGGCTTTGTTGTGAGGAAGTAGCTTTCATAATGAACCAACAAATTTATTTTGGAATTGTTTCAGAAGAATCTCCTGTCTGGTCAAGGACGTTTATTGTATGGTTTATAAAAGCTGTCTGTATCCCTTATTTGTCCTTCTTCATCCATCCTGTTGTGAATTACATTATGACAGTATTTGGTGAATGTTTTACACTGCACCTTGTTCTTCATATTAGGTATATAGATTTTATTATCCTGTAAACTGTGGGACCAATATGCAAACAGTCAAGTGCCTTGAGGTATGCATGTGTAACACTGTTCTTGTAGAGCCGATGAAATATTTATTATCTGTGTTGTGAATGCATCTTTGAAATTAAAGTTCATGTATAACATTGTTTTTTTTAAATAAAGGATATTTCTGAATAAATAAGCTGCAAATATTGTGATTAATAAATCAGGCAAACTTGCAATAATCAGTCAATACAACTTACACAGTGAAGTTGAAACATATTTAAATTGTAAGTTCTCTTAACTTGAAATGGCAAGTTTTGTAAATATAGAACTTGAAAGTGTGGGTTATAATAATATGAAAGTTTTGGTTTGACTAAACAAATAAGGTTTTCTTGCACTGATAAAGTAAGGTTTGTCTTTCTTTTAACTCAGTGTACAAAGTTAAATCAACTTAGACAACTTAAAAAGCGATGTTGAGACAACTAGAACATTTGAGTCATATCAACTAGATAAACTTGATTTGATGAGTTCAAACAAAGATTGTCTTCAAGTTGAGTTAATTAGTGTTTTCAAGGCAGCAGGTGAACTTACGTTTGCAAGTTGAAATGACATGAAATGTCTTACAGTGTACTTTTACCATGTGTTCTTATGGATCTGAAGATGATCTGCATGCAGAATGAGTGCAAGCAGCTAATTGCACTGCTAGCTGATGCCCACATTGACCTTCAAGACCGCCTCAATTGTAGTATTTTCACCATTGATCAAGCCAACGAACTGGTAACCACCATCTTTAGAGAGTCAACAGCAGGTCTAAATGTGAAGTCTCAAATGTGGTTTTGTTTCTGAGAGGTATTGCCATGCTTTCTTTGAAGTGTTGATTCAACCCAAACCCAAATATTATATGATACACAGTTCCATTATTTCAACATCAGGAAAAACTACCAACTCATAATAATAATAATAATAATAATAATTTTTTAAAAATGAAAACAAATTGATTTCATGTGGGCGTGGATGGCTTGATTGAGATGTCAGGCCGGTATAGGTGGATGGTCAGAGTGTCTTCTGGTTTTCAGACAGTCCCGCCCCTCGCTGCTCTCCGGATCCGCCCACTCCTCCAAATATGGTCACTTCTGGTTCCAAGAACGACCAGAAAGTAGCAAATACAAAGCGGCAGTCAAAAACCAGTGGGTAACGTGATGTTGGCTACGTTCATCTTTTATATACAGTCTGTGTGATCAAAACAGAAACGTCACAGCCTTGTATGGCATAGAAGCGAATGCCTCTTTTTCATAGCTGAAGCAAAACTAACAGAATACAAAACGTCATTAAATTGAATGACACGGAGACACACAGCATGACGGAGTAAAAACTGGCAACTGTAAGTTGTGTTCATTTTCACCTCATTGAGGCTGGAGCCAACGCCTATAGCAACATGCTGCGGTGGTTTCTGCGCGGAAAAGCCTGGTGGAGGATATGAATCTTTGTTCATGTTCATGAGTGAAGACGCAGAGCCCCGGGGTGCTGAAAGCAGCATCTCGCTCGACATATCCCCGTGGAGACGAGGAGGAGAGGTAGAGTAACTGCTGTTTCTCACACCTGTCCTACAAGCTGCTGCAACACAAAAAAACATCTATTCCCAAAACAAAGGTGCAGTGTTTTAACAATATTCTGAATTAATATTGTCCCCTAGTATGTCTGAGGCGCTTTGTTTTTGCCTCATCAACAGAGTCAGGCAGCTTTGCAAACGCCAGATTATTTTCAGCGTGCACATAGAACAGACAGGTAACCGACAGTGAGGAGATATTCGCTGAATTTGACAGCAAGTATTTTGGGTTTGAATGGCTTACTCCACCTTTAAAGGAAAAAAACAGACGTGCAAAAGAACATGAATGGTATAGTTTAAAAAAAAATATTGGAGTACATGTAGATTCAGCTACCCTCTGTTGCAGCTCGAAACACTAAAACTTTCAGTACCTCTCTGCCTCCGTGCACCATTACTCTAACACATCGGATCTGGGATGTAATATTGGACTCAGTGGGTAGTGCAAAAACAAATCACCGCAGGAATGACAACCAAACATGAGTTCTGGGAACTAGCAGATTACTACTTTAGGATCTCTACCTCTCAGGCCACATGCTAAGCTTCTGGCCAAAGATCAAATACCAGCAGAAACCTCGCTCCTATTTTCACCTCTTTAGCTTCCTTCCATTGCAGCCCCATTAAAGAAACAACAACTTGAAAGAACAAGAAGCCAACTAACCATTCTCACCAAGAACTATTACAATGTGGTGTCTTCCAGGGGTCCACACTTTGATTATATGAATGATTTACCAAATGTTTCCAACCTAGTTTCTTCCATGATGTTTGCTGGTGACACAAATTTTCACTCATTCATTCATGCCCAAGACCTTTAAATATTCATTCATCTATCCCAACTTCTCACAATGTTGCCAGTGCATACTGTGCACTTTCTTTGAAAAACTGTCCTTCAAACATGTTCTGTTGGAAGCACAACCCACTCACTTCCTTTGTTTCCATCGCTTCCATTATTTCTGGAAACTCCACTTCACATATTTCATGGTAACATGTTTCAAATATGTATTCCATATACAGTTCAAACAGGAATACATAGGGGAGAAAAATGGCCAATCATTTTAACACTGTCTCCCCAAAATTATGCACCTAAACGGCAGTCTCACTTAGGTTTTGAAAAACCATTTGGAAATTACCGTATTTTCTCCCCAAAAGCTAAGATATAAGAAAGGCTTCCAATCAAAAAGTGGCACAAAGTCAACTCAACACGACGTTCACCCAGAAGACGAGGGTTCACATCTCGTGCAAGACCAATATTACTGGACCAACATTTCATTTTCTCTTGTTGTTCATTTTCAATTTTTACTCGTTGTTTAGTTAAGTGTAAGGCACTACAACTACGTAATTAAGAAAATAGTATAGTTTGGGTTAAAATACAAGCTTTCATAACACATTTGACGCTTCTCCTTTATTTTCTGGGGTATCACGGTGATGAGTTCTGCCCTATTTAATGTTGATAGAATGAAAAGGAGCGACCATAAAGCAATACAATTAAAGTCCAACGTATGTTCATTAGAAATGTACTTGTGAGATGCCATAAACTAACGTGATCTGGCAAAAAAGAAAAAAAATTTCCCTTCAAAACAGAATTGAGAATGCTGTTGTAGAGGAATGTTATTTTTGGGAGACAGAGCTGACAAAGTGCAGAAGTTCTACAAAAACTGTCCAAAGTCTGAACTATTATTTGCAAAAAATTTACATTTGCTTAGTGAATCAGTTTCCAGTAAGGGTCAGCATATCATCCACCCTTCACAGCAGGAGAACTCCTCGGTGGGAGTCCTGAAGAGTGAGCCACACACACTTCAGAGAACATTACATTGACTTATTGATATTTATTTCCTGGAGACTAACCCTAACCAAAACCATAACTACTACTTGACTAAACTTAGCACTTTGTCTGACCTCAACCAAACCAAGTCTTCAGCTTAACATTTAATTTTTAAGATTTAAGTTGTGCGGGCTTGCTGTTTAGCCCCAGATGGGCGTTGGATCCCCACAATGAGACTGTATGAAAAGATTTATGTCCAACATGAGTAACACAGGTAGACACACAAACACACCCAAGTGCACACATGCATACATGAACACACAATGAGTAATCAACCACTGGGTGTGATTAGAGGCAGTCCATCTGCAGTGAATTTTCATGTGGGTCCTTAAGCATACAACATCATATCACACACACACACACACACAGACGCTGCCACAGCCATGTCTGATTAGGCCATGACCCGAGTGACCTGTTTGGATTATCTGTGCTTGGGGTCATACTTGTGTGTGTGTGCACATGATGATGCACTCATATGGAATCACCACTTTCTGAATAAAGCCTGAGTGATGTAGGTATCTGTACCTCGAGCTAACCACACATTTCTAAACAGATCTTTCTAAATTTCTCCAGAAGAGGGTTGTGTTTGTGTCATCCGTGTGCTGTGTGCTCATCTGCACAGCTGTGGCTCTGTGTGGGCGAGATGATGCCTTTGTTTATCACCACAGCCACAACTGTGGCTGAAAAGCCTCATGCCATGCAAATCCTAAAAATGAGTCCTCTCCCCCTCTCGCTTCAGACCTCAGATGGGGGGAAAAAATGGGGTGGAAACCTCTCTGAGTAACGAGTTCCAAGTGTAACACTCCAAAAGCTGAACCTCTCACCGTACACACAACACGTGCTTTGCTCTCCAGTATCATTAAAAAGCCATCCTCACGCTCCCTCGTGCTCCCAAACAAATACAATCATAAATTGAGAACAGGGTGGAGGAGCAAAGAAAAAAAAAATCCCCACAAAATGGAGGCTCTCCCTTTGTGGTGACTGTGGTTTCACAATATGGGATTTCTGGAGGGTTTCCAAAAGAGGCGCGTGGCCCCCTGATCTGACAACAGCTGAGGCCCTGAGCCCCCGCCACTCCTCCTGTTCACACACACACACAAACACACAACGTCTCCGGGGATCGGCTCTGTGTGACACAGTGACACAATCAATCAGTGAATATTGCTTCTATTGACAAGCCCCAGAAGAGTCTCCTTCTGTTTGATGATCTGTCACCCTTAGTTTTGTATTTCTCTCTTTCCTATTTCACTCTTTGGTTCCGCCGTCCTTCTTTCAGTCTTACACCGACCTTTGAGTCCATATTCATTTTATTTCCAGTCTTTCATCCTGCACGTCTCTCCGTCACCACCATCGCCTCTTCAAACCCACCGTTCTTTTTTTTCATTTCCGTTGCCATTTGAAGAAAATACCACACAACAACCAGACAGACAGGCAAGCACACACCCACCCAGAGGAACAATTCATTGATCCTGGCCTCTAACCCAATCAGACACCGCAAAACGATTCCTTCCTTTGGGGGGGGGAAACACTGAAGGGACGGGGAGGGGAGCACAAAAGCTCATGCATATTTCATATCCACTATGATACACTTTCTGGTCCATGCATAATGTAGACACAGTTTAAGGATGAGTGTTGGAGAGTGGGGGTATAAGTCAGGGAAATGAAATGGAAAATGAGATGGCACCAGCTAACGGCCGATCACTCCCTAATTGGAACGCAGCATGTGAACTGATGTGCCTTTTTTAATCCAAACAGTGTGTTAACTGGACCATCATGTGTATCTCTAGTCCTTGGAAAACAGGCAAAGGGCAGTGACTGCACTTCATGCTTTGCACAAACAAAATGTGCAGCTTTTGTATAGATGCTGCATTTCTAAATGTAAAAAAAAATTATTAGAGGAGCATTTTCCCCTCAAGACACGTGGACTCCTGAGTTGGTGATGATGGGTGTTGGTCAGTACATGACTTTGGCCCAGAATGAAACATCTCAACACCTCCTGGCAGGATTATGAATAAATTTGTCCAGACATTCATGGTTTGGGGATCGAGATCCCTTCATTTTTGTTCCACCCTGAGGTTAACTTTTCTCTTTGCCCAATATTTAGGTTTATGAATACATGTATATCTCAGTTGCATTTTATTTTCAATACTAATAAGCAAATATTTCCAAACTAAGATGCTGACTTATGTAGTCATTACCTTCTAAACATTAGCATATTAGCATTGTAATAAAGAGCGTGTTGGCATGCTGAAATGATTTTTTATTTTTTTTTACGTGAGTGTAAAATTGTATGTTGGCAAGTGTTGGTCTTGCAGTTCAACACTTACTGAAGTTTTAACATAACTAACATGAAACGTTATATATTTACAAAATTTTACTCATATGGCACAACTAGCTTGTTGGCATTTTGGGTTTTTCGTGGTCGTCTCAATGACTACTGAATGTATTGCCACAACATCTTAAAATAGATATCCATGGTTCCCAGACAAGAAAATGTTGCTAACTTGAGCCAAATCACAGTTTTTTTTTCTTGAGGTAAAGTTGACATTTATGGTTTTTACAAAAATATCTCAAAAATCATTGGATGGGTTTGCATGAGGATGAATAATGATACATTTGGTAGTCTATTCACTAATTACACATACACCTATCATCATGTTAGATTTTAAACTTGCCCAATACTTTGGTTTATGACCAAATACCTGCAAACCTAATGATGTTTTCGTCAGCCTCAGCGAAACTGTTATTAATGTTAATTTTAAAACGTATTTAATACGGGGAACATTACAACTACAAAACATCAATGTTTGCATTGTCATTGTACTGTCAGCACAAACCACAAGGTAAATATTTTTATCTTCATAGCCCCCCTCCGGTTCAACTTTGACTGACAGGCACTCTGCACACACTTTGTTTTCCTCATCAATGATGTATTATTATGTGGCTTGTTAATAACTGAGGTGATCCTCTGACTGCTCATGGTTCTTGCTTGGTCAACTGAATCACATTGCTGTGTTGCAAAATCTCAGCTATTACTTACATGAGGACACTGTTATCATAACTACCAGTAAGTCATAAGTTGTAATAACACAGAATGTTTCAGTAGAAGGGAGGTGAGGCTCATTACTGCATAGAAAAACAAAGAAAATGTGAAATCCCCCAGGCAGTAACTAACACTCGTCTTCCTTGAATTCCCCTTATATGCATGATCCAGTTCCAGTCAACCATGTGTTGCATATCAGCCTCTCCGTGCGGCAGCCAAGCTACTTGTCCCATCACTGAGGCTTTCATGACATATGGCCTGAACATCCTCTGCAGTCTGACTTAACACTCAGCCCAAGACGACGAGTAAAACGGGGTCAGTGGTTTCACCGTGACAAAGGAAATCCCTTCTCTTTAGTGGATTTAACAGAAAGCTGCTAAAGTGCCTAATTCCTGCACTTTATCAGTGGATACATTTAGACAGGAAACAAAGTCCAAGTGGATAACGAAGGAGGAGTTTAAGGTGGTCTATCACTGGGATGAAAACAAGACAATGAGCTCTCCGGCAGCAGTCTGTCAGTTTAACGACTCGACGTTGGCTTTCTTCTCTTTTCACAGCCTCATTTTTCCTGCTTTTCTCAATGAATGATTCTCTCACAGTCTCTGTTTTCGTATTTCCCATATTCATTTCCCATCTCCTTTATTTTGTCTCTGTCTGAGATTGCTGTTGATTCAAGGAGCCATTTCAGCAGCAAAGGAGCTCGTTGATTTTTGTTATTTTTTGTGATTTCTTTTTTTTTAAATCCAAAATTCCTCATTTCTTTCTCTAAAGCCCCATTTTTCAGCCCAGATGCACAACGCATGGAGAAACACCCGGAGATGCGTTTCCATGCGCCACAAGGGATGTCCACAATCCAATTCCCGTCAAACAGATGTCATATATCAACCTCTCTCCGAGGAAGCCACACTAAGCGAGAGAAAGGAAGCGAGGGAGGGAGCAGGGAGAAAAACGAGGAACAAAGGAATGATCAGGGAGGCTTTAGAAAAACAGCAGGCGGCTTAATGTCAGACCCCACATGCTACACTACAAGCACACACACACACAGTGGGATTGTAGAAATGGTGAGGATGTGGCTACCATGCCATTATGCAACCTCCCTTTATCTGGGTTTTTTTTTTTTTGTTTGTTTGCTTTTAATTTAACAATCACACAGTCCTTTCCTTTACCTTTCTCCTTCTGCATCCCTCCCACTGTCTCCAGACATTCTCGGCTAAACAATAAAGAAAGTAATTTGCGGTGAACTCACTTTTCCACTGAGAGGCTTCCTATTGTGCTTTTGCTTTCAGGCTAAAATGCACCATAAAGGTTGTCAGATGGGCTCATTATGATTTGTTGGTGCTGAGCCGAAGTCATCAGTCATAAAGAAAGGAGGGGGTTGGCTGGCAGTATGGCTAGATGGTGGTTAGATAGATAGCCAGATTAATGGACGGATAAATGACCCCAATACATCTGGTGTTAACATGCAACCTGGGTAATTAGAGTCTAATTAGATGGTGGAAAAATGCATGAAAACCACTTTTAAATTTGCTGGGAAATCTCCGATGGCTAAATTATCCAAACAAGCCCTGAAAAGTAGTCAGGAGTGCATTTAAGACCGTGATTGTGTGTTTAAAGTGTTTATGCTATGTGCTAAACATAAAGAAGCAACAAACAGAGAGAAACCAGACTTGGAGTCTATTGCTTTCAGCAGCAGGTCTGATGTTTACGATGTATACCATCTTGTTTTCGCTCATTAGCGTGCTAATTTTGCTAATTAACGCGAAACACAAAGGACGTCAATTTGGTCCTAAACCCAAAATTCAAAGTTGAATTGATGATAAATGAGAAGCCATCACAGTCATTAAGCGACATTGTCTGTACGTCAGTCTAAAATCCTGAGGGAATCCATTGAACAGTTCTAGAGACTTCTCAGTCTGGATCAAAGGGGGGCAACAGACATTGTTATCTTAGAATCAGGCCACTTGTATTAGACCCTACTGAAAGAAAAGTTCCACCACCTGAGCTACAATAGCACAAAAATGTTTTATGTTTTTGTGGGCCAAGTAAGACAATCAACCATCCCCTGTGGCATCAGACTTCAATATGTAAACCAGCTGTAGGCCCAGTATCTGGATGGGCTTCCTCTGGGTGATCCAGTTTCCTACCACAGTCAAGCAGGTTGGGTTAATGGGGAAAATCTGAATGTCTGGCTCTCCACCTGATGTATGTTGCATTAGATTCTGGTCTCCCATCAGCCTGAACAGCATAAGGGATGGTTGGATGAATGTAAATATGTTCCAAGTATATCAGCTGTAGATTAACAATAAATGAGTGGAGCGTGACATGTGTTATAAATCTAAGATCTTGCTGTCAATGTATTCAGATGAATTCGGATCATCACCTTGACAACCCACGGGGGGACGAAATGTACTGTACACGACTTACTAAGATAATTACAAATTGCTGAAATAAAAAAAGACGACAGTTACGAATAATCACTGCGTAAAACCGATCACGTCGACACCTAACAAAGCAACGCTCATGAACAACAAAACGTGGCTTGGCCTGATCTGTCAGCTGAAGCTAATTCAACTCGGAGCTCATGTTCATATCTGAAATGAACATCAGGGAGACGACTGACAGCTAGTTAGGCTGAGAGGAGCAGGGAGCAGAGATAGGTGTCCGTCAGTACACAACAATGACTGTAATTACTCCTTTCTCTCTCCTCCTCCGTCACATTCGGTGCCCTTGTGTTTCTCTCTCCCAGTCTGCCTCTGCACCGGTGTCCTATTCGCATCCATGCTTTTCCGTTCATGGTTCAGGGCTTCTATCTGACTAAAATGACTCCCTTGTGGCGCCATGAAGCGAGACAGAGAGGGGACAAGAAAAAAAATCTCATTAAAAAAGGGATCATCTGCTGTCAACTACCAGACCCAGCCTCAGCCGAGCTCGGACACAGAGAAAATACAAATGGCCAGTAATTTGGATTGCTGCCCTGCTGCTTGCTGCTTTGTGTCAGTTGTTTATTGGAGACAGTAGTTTTCTTAAAGAAGAAAGACTGGGAGCTCTCACGAAACAATGAAACATGAGAAAATCTGCTGATGGAAATTACGGTTTTCAGGGTTTTTCTTTGTTTTTGCTTCTGTTACTTTATATACAATACAATATTAGACCACAGAGAGCCTCCGTGAGCACTGATTTTCTATCTGAAACAACCAAAAGTTTGCTGGAAAAGCGGGGTGTAAATGAGGAGAATGGTGTTTTTGTTTTTTCTTTGAAAAGCAGTGAAGCCTAAAATAATTACTTGATTTGAGGCACTGGTAGAAATTGGATGCTTGATTAGATCTCAAGAGAAACTGCATATTAGAACAGAGAAGAGAGGAGAGGCGTAATTGTATTCGGCCTGTAAATGACTATTTTCATTATCACTTTATCTACTAATTCTTTTTTTAAACGTATTGATCAAGTTTAAGGAAAACCTTAATTGGAGCTGGTGAGGAAGGCAGACAAACATCTTTATATGGGAAGTTGTAACCTGCAGAGAAGTTTTTCTCAGAGCATTTGATGTGTAACAGAGAAAATGCACAGGTAGCGCTACTTATGTTAACAATAGCTCACGATAGCGCCGCTCAGCTGGAGCCACCACAGACATGAGTCATGGCAAAAATGTGGCAATAGGAAAAAAATCACAGATGTGAGAATAATAATACATCAAACATCTTCTGTAGTTCTGGAGGAGCTAAAACTGAAGAAAATAACTCATTTTATTACATTTCAAAAACGTGGAAATTACTGTTGCGTGACTTGGCACCTGTCACTGTGTGACTGTTTTATTTCATTCTCTTTTCTTTTTTTTTGATTTTAATTTTCTGCTAGACAGTCGAGTAAAAGAGTGAACGTGGATGTAAACAGGGGTCGTATTCAAAGATCCTAAAGGCTGAAAAATTCAAACTAAATAAAATAAGCTGTAGGAAATAACAGCGTATAATGTATAGTTAATTTTAGATTCATTTAATAATTTAATTATTTTTTTATGATCCATTTTTAAAAATTAAATTACCATATCTATTTATTTTATATTACTGAATTAAGCATCATGCATTAGTGTAGTTAAACTGGAATTTAGTCAAATCAAAACTATTATAAATGTATGTTTTGTTGTAGTTAAATATAGCCTTTTGTATGATCTAGTTTTCATTTTTTGTATTAAATATTTTAGTTGTAGACACACAGTGGTCTCCTATCAACCACTCACTGTGGATATAGTAAAAAAAATAAGAAAATTAATTCAGTAAACATAGCAATGAGGGTTAAAGGATGATAAGACTGTGAATGCAGCCGTGGCTCTGTACCACAACTGACAGATTAGGTAGAGTGGAGCATTAGATTGGTTTGTCCTCATGAGGATCACAATCTACTTTCATATTATTCCTTTTTAATTTCAGCACTATGGCACTTTGATTCTTTCCCTCAAACACAATTTGCAAAGGATCTCCTGTTATAATTCCTTACTCTTCACTTTGCAGCTCATAACTCCTCGCACAAAAGTCATAATTAACCGTAAAGTCAGACTACAAAAACTTTCAGCATGCTGTTATTGCAGAAGAAAGAGCTTGCGTTCAGACCAAAAATAATATAAATGTGCCTTGCTGCCCTATTTTTCCAAATGATACTATCCACACTACTTGCATTGCAAATATTCACCTGAAAACGGTTGCCTCATCCCTAAAAAAAAAATTATTCTTTTCTCAAACTCAGCACTCATTAGCTTAAATTAAAGTGAGGTTGCCTTTTGCACTACAAAGGTTGAAAACATGAAGATGTAAATCAATGCGAAAGTGAAAAGGGGAGATCAAGAGAGAGAGAGAAAAAAACAGCATAAAGACAGAGAGAGAGGGACTTCAAAGTGCTGCTGTGTGGAAAAAAAAAAAATCGTTCCTTCTGGTGGTGGTGCAACAGGTCAGCAACCAATTTACACCACCTGGGTGCAAAGCAGATACGATCACACACTTTCTCTCGCCGGCTAATTCCTCTCTCTGCAGCAGTTTTAAAGAGTTAAGTCTGCTGAAATGCTCTGCTGTTGCATCTTCTCAACCTCATCCAGTGATGATTTGACCTCTGCTCCCACAGTGTCTCCAAGTCAAGCCTGATTTCCTCTACATCAAAGCTCCACCTCTGTGAGAAGCTCCGCTCAGACAAACCAGCCCTCCTCTAAGGTGGTTTGATCGGAGAGAACGTCTGAATAAAGCGAATGTGCTTCATGGCTTTGGCAGAGATGATGCGTCCGCAGAGGCACTGTCTTGTTCCCACCTACATCTTGAATCCTTCCAGTTTCCTGTACTGGACGTTTCAAAGACAGGCCTGAATGGCAAAAGAATCCTGTGCGGCTCATTGAATCCAATCTAGCGCGTTAATGCTAGTTGATCAGGACGGCCAACCTGCACCTTCCCTTAGAAACTGCTCCCTAAGAGGAAGATGTACATAGAGCGCATGTGGCCCAGTTAATATTAGCAGCTGGAAGAAAAGAGACGGAGCAGAGGTCAGACAGGTATGTGTGTGTGTGCGAGTCAGTGTATGTATTTGTCTATGCATATGTGTGTGTGCATGCAGCATATGGAGAAGAAATTAGACGCCACACAAATCAGCGGAAAGTCTGGTGCATTGAGCAGGACTGGCCTTGGATGCTTCCCCAGCTGTGGGATTTGAACAATGCGGAGAGGAACCATCTATACCTGCCAGGACTGTAAGACTGTTGTGTCAAGGCAGGATGTTCTGTTCAGCATTTTGAAAATGGAAACGAACAAGTCTTTACTTTAATCTGACAGTTGGAAGTAAAATAACAAAGCCAGAAAGGCTGGTGTTAGGTATCTCCTCCTTCTTCTTCATGTATTCCATGAGTTTTATACCATTTGTTTCCTCCCATTATAAAGTATATTAAAATAGGGCATAAACAGAAGAACTTATGAAAGAGAAGGTGCCGACTGCGAACAGTGCTACATCCCACGCAGCAGCTCAGAAGAGAACCTCGTATTATGCCTACATTCACTTTACCACAACTCCAGTTTAACCTTTTTTTTCCATTAAGGAGCTAAAAACTGTCTCGCAAAAAAGAAATAGATTGATGCCATCGCAATTCAAACCTATTTCAGGACAAAACTGCAGCGAAATGGGATGACTCATGCCACAAAGACTGTCACAACTATCACCGAGAAGCTGCCATGACGCAAAAGTGGAAAAAGAAAGGAGCAGAGTGGGTGTAAAAACGCACAAGCCTGAACGAAAGACATCACATTTTTCAGCACGACGACGAGAACGAATATCTCACATTGGTCTTAATATGTAGGAAAGCTAAACACGGAGAGACTAACTGAACTTTGTAAAGGTGCTTTTTTTTGTTTTTTTGGATGAACCAATGATCATCTGTGGACTGATCATGAGAGAATACAAAAATTCAGGGTGTTCACGCACCGTAATGTGACATGTGGGCTACAGATTGAACCTTTAGCATCTCCCACTGCGCACATCCTTCGTCTCTCACACGCCCTTGATTGGAAAAAATACCTCATGTTTTGAAAATGTCTATCTCAGCACAAACGTTAGAAACAGGGGGACACAGCTAGACTAGCTCTGTCCAAGGGTAACTACTCGCGCCAGCGCAGAGTTCTTGGAGTCCTCATAGTTACCCGACAACGTCAAAGTGACGACCACCTTGGTTTTACACTGCGGCTTTTCTGCAGTACGAAGAAACAAGACATAAGGGGATCATTTGTGAGCTTTGGAGGTGCTTGTAATTTGATTTTATTACCTCTGGACAAGGCCTGGTGCTAAGCTAAGCAGACCGGCTGCTGGCAGTAGATCTTTAATAACTGTACGGATACGAGTCTATTCTCATCTATCTTTCTGCAGGGAAGCGAACAAGAAGAAAACTGTCTTGTGACGAACTACACCTGTGGTTGCTCAGGCACCTAGAAATAAAAAGGTTTACCAACTTTGAGTATACACAACTTTGTAAAAGGTTAGTCAGAAGCATGTACAAAAATAGCAAGTAAATTTAGCTCAGGAAAAAGGTCCAAACATTGTTTGGTTGCACTAAGAATGCAATAGCATTTGTTGGTTCAGCAAAACAACTCAAGCTTCCATGCTCCTAAGTTTGGTATACTGTCGCAAATTCCAAAATTGGATCGTGAGTGAGAAAAAAAAAAAAAGTTGAGCACAGAGGATCGCTTCAGAAATCATACAGGATAAAACACAGTTGACAGACCACATGGTATGGGTACAGAGTTAAAGTGATATGATGGAAGCCATTTATCAAGTCAAACAATAAGATAATAGGGTGTCAATTTGCAAAAGAACATGAAACAGAGAGGTGGTAGATTTTGGAGACGTGTGTTATTATCAAATTAGTTCAAATTCAACCTGCATGATTGGATGGCTGAACTTCTGTATGAAGAAAGCCAGAGGAAGAAGTCCAACTAGACTGCACTCGGCATATATTAAAGCACAGACACGGACCGTCAGAATCTGTTTTTCTTAGTGGTGCAGATGACTTGTATGTATTGACAAAGTCACGAACTCTTGAACACTTTTTGGATGCAAACTCACCAAACTTGGACTCAAATTTCTGTGGACAGCAGCCAGATAATGATCTGAAGCATACCAACCCCAGAGAAAATCAGATGCTTAATGATCCTCCCAGAGCCCTGACCTCGATCCGATAGAGCACCTATGGGATACCATTGGGAAAAAATATCAGCTCGTTGATCCTCTGGTGTGGACGGACTGAAAGATTTGCTGCATGAAACATGGAGGAAACTTTCAGTGCAGATACGGATTACAGATACTGGTTGATTCGAAGCCCAGATGTTGTTGAGCAGTTCTGCAAACTGAATGCTGAAATACTATAACTGTGGACTTAAGGAAAGCCACTACTGGGTGTCTAAATACCTTTTTGTCCTAATTTTTAAATGTATATCTGTTATTGTATCATTTAAATGTCAACACACTTTAACTTTTGAAATAGTTTCCCTAACTAATGTGCTCTCTTTCTTTAAAACAAATGTCATTCGCTTTGACATTTTGCCGTCTCGTGCATTTTCAATTATGGCTAAAGAGTCCAAACATATTTTTGGAGCTGCTATAATATAATCAGAAAATCTGTGTTGCTGCCAACACTAAAATATGAATTAAAAAGTAAGAATGATAATAGGATATGCAGAATGTGTTGCAGTTTTCTGCAGCAAACCATACAGTTCTTTTTTGCATGTTGAGTGTGAGGCAGCCTGCACTAAAGACTCCATTTCTTTATATTCCATGAATGCATTTATTTTCCCCAAGCTTTAACTCCTAAAATTGACACGAACAGTTTGGCGTGAGTTTAAGTCAGAGCGACACAAAAGTATCACGAGGCTCAAACAACACATGACCAAAACAATAAAAGCAATTCATCTCTCATTGCTCATTATTTTCTCCATGCTGGCTTTTCAGATTCATGGAATGAATTTCAATCAGCTTCCTGAATTGTAATGACAGCAGTCCTGCATCAGTGAATGAGTGCATTCTGAAATATGATCATGACGGATGCCCACTAAGCCAGAGGACCTAGAACTAGTCCCCCCCCCTTCTGCCAGGCTAACCTATGGACTGAAATAAGTCCCACATGTGCACCTTTGGCAGGAGCACGACCCTATTAACCCCAAACAAGGCCTGTGCTGGGTCTTGCTAATGACACCCCTCCCACTGCTTCCCCCCCAACCTCGTCTGGTTCAATGATGGCTAACTGACAGTCATGCTCGGCACACACAAACAAACATACCCCATTATTGGACATGGACACACAAACACACACTGGACCTGTGGAGGCTGGTTGTGTGTTGATAAGGAGGAGGTCAAACAACAGATGGCAACCAGGGGATTAGCGCAACTTTGTCGCAGTCAACTTCTAGTTAAACAAAGCGGAGACACAAACACCAAGTTGTACACTGCTGCTGCTGCACTGTAAAATTCAACATTGCTTTCGCTTCATGAAGGAAATTCACACATGGTGTCATACTTTAACCTGATAAAAAGTAAGAGCCACCTGTAGCAGCAGGGTTATCAGTCCTTACCAAACCCCCAACCTCAGCGGCTCCACACGATCAAAAGACACATTTTAGAGGGTCAACCAGCCTCTGATGATTTTACTCTTTAATTGTGAAATATTGTTGAATAAATAAACAAATAAAAAAATAGGCCTCCAAAATTCTAAAAATTAAACAATCTGATAACAAACCATCACTTTTTGGTTCAACTACAACCATTTACATCAGAGGGTGCCCTGCTCAAGCTACAGTCATAATTACAGTGTTTTTTCATAGAAAACAAACAAGAAAATATGACAAAGAGAGAAATCAGAGGAGAGGCAAATAAAAGGAGAAGAGGTGCAAAATGAATAGGTTATGGTAGGTTTTTTTTGTTTCTTTTTTAATGGATAGCCCAATCAGATAAGAAAAAATTGTCTAAAAACCGTTGTTTCATATTCTGTGATCACAAATTCTGCTGTGTAATTAGAGGTCAGATTAAAAAATAAAATAAAATAAAAAATTGTAATTAATGCAGTTATTTACTTAGAAGAGAAAAAAAGAGTTGGTATAGAGTTAATATACTTATAGAAATATTTATTTGTAATCTGCCTCTGCTTCTTCTATTTGTATTTCTGATAGGTGCCATACATGTCTTATCTTCACTAGAAAATGAAACAATAAAAAACCTAATTAATTTACAAGAAAACATCACACAGTGAAAACATTTTTAAAACTGCATATGTCTATATGTATGTCTCATGAAGCTACAATGCCATTACACAATGTGCTCAAAGTTACGCGAACAAACTAAACAGTGGATAAGAGCTGCACGGCTGGCCTGATCTGGTCACCAGTTAGTCAGCCAATCAGTGAGCCCACACACAGACAAACTGATAAAGGAAGTAAAAAAAAAATCTGTTACATTTATCTAGGCCACAAGCCCATCTGGGAAACGAAGCTGATTTGACATATATTCATTTTTAGGCATTACGCAAGTAAAAAGGCTTCTGACAAAAAAAAAGCTGAGCACTATTAAAGTAAGCCAGTGTGTCAATGATATGGCAGCTACAATTCAAGCACGACTGCACTGATTTGCTCAGAACTGACACTAGCGGCAACAGCAGGGTCACAAGCTCCTTACAACGTAACTGATGCTCGACATGAGCGTGTGTAGGCATTAATGTTTCTTCTTTGTTGTGCAACGCTAACTGCAAACTTTTAAGGCCAAGCACGCTCACGCTCTGGTAGCCGAGCCAAATCCGCCAAGTGCTCTGAGGATGCTCCACAGCTGTTATCATCACAGTAACTTCCAGAGATACTCGTGAAACTCAGTGTTGGCAGACATTGTGATTCTGTCCCCCTTTGGGGTGAATTTCCACTTCAGTACAGACCGACATCTCAGGATTAATCTCCATGTGCAGCCATGTGCATGGTTAGACTCTTTCCCGAACTCTAGGAAAGCACAGATTCTCTTTTCTCTCTCACACACACACACACACACATTTGATTTTTTAGCACTTTCTCCTCATTATAACCTGCTGGAGCTCACGAGTGTCAACTAAACAAAATCCAATTGCGTCAGGCAGGCAGTGTGTTAAGAGCAAACGACTTGTGTGTGACTGTGTGTGTGCTTGTGTGTGTCTCAGCAACTGTCCAGTGTGGGTCTATTGTGTCTCCCTTCTGTTGTCCCACATCATTAATCAGGCTGGACAGAGGGTAGTCTCTCTGCTACGAATATGCATCACTGCCTTCTAAGGTAACCCAAATAACTCTTACTTAACTGATTTTTATTCTTCTCTTCATTGTTCACTGTCATGTTCACTCATTTATCAATTGCAAATATATTAATCTTAGAAATATTAGCGAGATTAGGCATTTTGAATAGTTCTGTAGTAGTAGTGTTCTCTGGTATAGTTTATGAAGGATGAGGTTGACTTTATTCTGCATTTTTCTTTGTACCAACAAATCCCATGAAAAGACGTGGTAAACTCTCCCTAACTACTTTTTAACTTTCCTTCTCTCATTGTGGCAGTCAGGTCACAAAACAGGTGAATCGCTTACAATAATAGGCATGTTAATGATTAATTGGTAATCGATTAATTGCCATTCATACTGTATTTGATTGAGAATATATGAACCGATAAGGCAGAATATGAGGGATAACAGAATATATACAGTAGAATTGCTGTAGTATTCGTTTGTGCCACCAGGTGGAGACTCTTTACGAACATGGAGTTACAGGTGTGTTTGCTGACCGTCTGTTTGCTACGGTCAAACTGCTAAATGTGGCCACCGCATTGATGAACTCTGCAGCATGAAGTTGTGAACGATGGTGTCTGGCAGATGTCTGGTTCAGCTAGCTACCTGAAACTCATGCTAACGCTAAGCTAGAAGACTATTGCAGGCCAGCAGCAGAGTTCCTGTCAGCAGGAAGCAGCTGTAGCTGCTAACACTGCTAACGTTCTAGAGCAGCTGGACTGTAGCTATTTGCTTCCAACAACATTCAAACAAAAGTGATGAAGTGTATCAACATTCTGCTCTAAGCATAAATACAGTTGGCAGTAAACACTTAGAGATTTCCTGGACTGATAAAGTTGATCCGCCGTGTTTGTGAATATCTGTTCCAGCTGAGCAGCTGTTTCCAGCAGCTGGACTTGCGTTAACTACAGTAAACAAGTCGCTTCATCATTTAGATCAGGTAAGAGGATTATTTTGATATCAAACGGCTGTGAAGAGGATATCAGTGTTACACGTTATTTACTGTGTTTCCTAGTTTGGATTTTCGCTGAATAACAATTTTAACTTAAGTCCTCATTTTTCACCATTTCATTCATTTAATTCAAATATCAATTATAGTCTGATTCTGCAGCAAACATTACTTGTCAGAAATCAAAAATGGATTTACCAGCATATGGAAAAACATCCTCTGTAGTTAAAACAGCAATTAATCAATTATTGACTGTTAACAAGGTTGGTTACACCAATTACTTAAGATGTGAATTCCTATTTATAATAAATGTACATCTAAAAAAATGGCCCACCAATCTGTTGGTTCACTGTTAAAAAAAGGTAAAGTAATTTCCTAAACAAATCTGTAGTAGTTTTTAATAAATATTGCTCAACACAAAGCTTGCTGTGGCTTGATACACTCTGGGTGCAATAGTGAGTCTTTCCAGCATCAGGATGTTTATTTTAAGTAGTCAAACATTTTTGGTTGTTCACTGCCGTTTCAAGAGTTTGATAAGAACATTGTACCCTTGTACAAAGCTCTTTACTTTAGCTTGAAACAAGACTGGGAAAAGGGGGGAAACAAGCAAGCTGACTCTGCCCAAAGATAGGAAATCCAACCTACCAGCACACCCAAAGTTCACATGTTAACATGGTATACCTTGTTGTAACAAAACGTGTAAAAACTCAGTTGGTATGTTACTGTGGGTTATGTAGGGTTATGTTTGCTTGTCCAGGAGTCCTGCTGTCACTGATGCTGCCAGGCAACGAGGAACATTTGGAGCCATTTTTCCCTGTTTCAACTCAAGCTCACTGGTTGCTGGTTGTAGCTTCATGGTGAACTCTTGGTGAAAAAAGCAAATATTTGTATTTCCCAGCATTTAACAACAGTGGAAGCCTATGGCACAAAGGAAAAGGCTATAGATAGTGCTGCTTAGTAGGACCAATTCTGGCCTGCTTTTGGTCTACGCAGGAGATTTGTTTATATAAAATATACAATTATTTTGTCTTACTACATTTTTGCAAAATTAATAGTGAAAAGACTGCAAATGACTGCAATCACAGCATCGCACCTCTCCTCAGTCGCTCTAAGCTTTGAAATACATGAACTGTCACACACACGCAGTTTGAACAGAAGCAGCGAGTCAGCTTCTGCTGCAGCAGCAGCATCCACAACGGCGGCGTCGCAAACACAGCGGCATGCTAATTAAGGCTAGCACATGCAGACAGAAGCAAAAGTCCACAAACAAGAAATGCAGAAACATTTCACACACTCTCTCACATCAACCATTCTCCTTGTGCTCGAGATTCATTATTCAGGGACTCGGAGCACAGCTTGTCTGAGTTAGAGCATCTGCAATTCAAACAGGGCAGAGGTGGAGCTGGAACTCAGTGAACAGCTTCTGCCTGTCTAACGTACCTTCAAGTGAACCTTCACACACCCACACACACACACCAGGACGTGACCGGCTTACCTAAAGAGAGAGAGAGAAAGAAACAGAGAGATAAAAATAGTGAGACAGTTCAATGAAACTGATAATACTGCAGACTGTAAACCTGTAAAGAGCACAAACAAACACCAGAGGGAGGTGGAGTTAGCGGCTGATGGAGATGATTTTGATTCATCCATTATCTATACGAGGTGTGTCAGAAAAGTTCCAGGACTGGTGTCACAAAAGATATATTTCAAACTACAAACCACAAGTTTCCCCCTTCAGACAATCAACCAGCACGTCTACAAAGAGATCCTGCAGCGAATCCTTCATTCAGTGCGCGAGAAGAGCTGAGAGTTGTGGCAGGACAAGTCGTGGCTGCTTCACCATGACAACCCGCCTGCTCACAATGCCCTGAGCATCCCAAAGTTCCTGGCTGAGAAGAGCAACCTCCCTACTCACCCCACCTGGCTCTGTGGGATTTTTTCCTCTTCCCCAAGCTCAAGGGAGTCATCAAGGGGACCCGTTTTGAAGACCTGGACCACATCAAGATCGCTGTGGCAACGAATGCATGGCGGTGTGGCAGAGAAGGCTGGGAAAGATCGGTAGACTCCAGGGGAACTACTTCGAAGGGGAAAAGTTGTAGTTTGTAGTTTCGATTTGAAATGTATCTTTAATGACACTAGTCCTGAAACTTTTTTTGACAGACCTCGTACACCGCTTAATCCTCACAAGGGTCGTGGGGGAGCTGGAGCCTATTCCAGCCGACTCAGGGCAAAGGCAGGGGACACCCTGGACAGGTCGCCAGTCTATCACAGGGCTACACTTAGAGACAGACAACCAAGCACACTCACATTCACACCTACGGACAATTTAGAATCACCAATTAACCTCAACATGTTTTTGGACCTTGTGGAAGGAAGCTGAGAACCTGGAGAACCCACGCTGCACGGGGAGAACATGCAAACTCCACGCAGAAAGATCCCAGGTGTCCTCACCAGGACGCAGGGATCTTCTAGAGTCGACGGCGCTAACCACCAAACCACCGTGCAACCCTGATTTTTATTCAGACCTGATAATAAAAGATGAACATGCAGAGAACAACGTCAGTGTGTCATGTCAGGACACACAAAAAAAGGACATTTAAAGTCTTAATGCTGTCCACCACATCCTGCATTATCATCCGACTGGAACGTGGCCTGAACACCATCTGACATAAACTGCTGCACGCTTTCAGGCTCAGGTGTCAAGCTATTAAATATTACAAGTCTGAACTCTGCTGAGGCCGTTCTTCATATGCCGATAATCACTGGCAGGCACGCGTGGCGGTCCAACACAAACACACACAGGTGCACGCTGTCCTGCATGAGTTACACCTGCTTCTGGCTTCCCTTGAGTTAGACAATGAGCGTCCAGCATTTAGCACCTGCTGTCACACACACACACACACACATATGCCTTCCTGTACCTGTCGCCTTTCACACACGCTCTGCAATCCACCTGTGTGAGGAATCAAATATCAATTCAGAAAAGCCCAGCAGGAGAGTGAGGCTCCCCGTTTGTTTCCACACGTCCCCCTGCACACGCGCACACGTATTAAGTTAACAATCCCATTGTCATAATAACATATTTACTCTTATGTGTCAATCAGAGCCAAGAGCCTGAACCTGAGTGGCTGGAAACCAGATCAGGAAACAGCTGTGGCGTCATCTCACAAACCCGCGACAGATGCGGATCAAACGCAGCCTCATAAAGGGCCGAGAAGATGAAAATGGCCCTTAAAACACATTAGAAGATAAACAAACAAACAAAGCCGAGAGTCTCATAAGCCAACCAGATGGAAGTTAAAATGTGCCATAAAAAAATATACAGGCCTGAAATTCAAGCCTTTTGTGAGCTCCGTGTTCCCACATGACAGGAGGCAGGACTTTCCATACACTGCGGGTTATCCAATCTGTCTCCCTCCTGTTTCATCACCAGAGCTGCAGGCAAACAATTTACATTCTCCGCTCAATGCCCTTGCATGACGTTCATTATATCTCAATTAGTTTCTGCTCGGCAAGGACATTAAAGTGGCTGTAATGAGGAAGAAGAAGTTTGGTTTGAACAGATAAATAAATAAACACACAGATAAATAAAGGGCAGACGGAGAACGGTCTCGTCAGAATCAAACGAGAAACAAATTACACCCCAAGACCACTTATAAATATTGGCGTCTTTGATCTCCACACCAAATGAGCGATTCGGTCTGTGGGGGGAAATGATGAGTGTGTGCGATGCAGAGTGTGTACGCCACAGGCAACGTTATTTTACAGACGGGGGGGGGGTTGAACCGAGGCAAAGCTCACTGTTAAAGAATGCAGAGATACACAGCGCAGATCACCGGCCTGCCTGACTAAGCAAGTCCAGTCAGCTTTACTGGCCTAAAACTGCTGACTCTCCACAAGCACATGTGAGCTGATGATGCCACCAGCAGAGAGAGAGGTGTAAGAAGATTTGTAATTGGGTGTTTGTATGTGCGCCGCCACCTCCTATCCAGCGGAGAGAACGCAGCAGACTATACATGGAAACTTGCCCGGAGAACCCAGGCACTTCTCATGTGTTGCAATAGTAGCTGATGTTCTGTGTCAGTTAGTTTAAGGCAATTTGATCGAAAGCAGATGCATTTTAAAAAATATGCAACACGAGAACTCCATATCAACTGAAATCATTTTTAAAGTTTACTTTTAGCTTCAAATGGGCCGATCACAAGCCAGGGCCAGAAGATGTTTATTAATGAAGGGTTCGGCTCAGTTAGGACAGATTTGCAAATTCCTACACAAAGTTCAGTTAATAGGAAGATGGGAAATGCAGACAGTCCAGGACCTTTGTTGTCCTGGAGATAGAGCTCTTTGGCGAATGCACACTTTGTCAGAACCATAGACTGTATAAAAGATGGACGTAGCTACCGTGACATCACCCGTTGGTTTCTGCACTGAGAAAATGAAGCCAGGGTTTTGCTACTTCCTGGTTGACATCTTGGATTTTTGGAGCCAGTGACGCAAAAATCGTCAGAGAGGGGCGGAGCCATAGGAGCAGCGATTGGTCAGACGGATTGAGAGGCAGGCCCTCTCTGCCCGCCCACATTTACCGCCTTCTGCTCGCTTCATCTGTATTGTCGCTGCCGACTGTCAATCAAGCCAGCCACGCCCCTTGTCCCGCAAAATTTTGACGATTTTTTTAAAATTCAGTATTGATTTATTTTCAGATTGGCCACCTGATCTCTGGATTTGACAATGAAAACTAATAAGAAAAATATCCTGAGCTGTAGGAATGCAGTATTTCGTGATCTGTGATCACTTCTTTTCCAATTCAAGTCTATGGGAGCCAGGGCTTTTTGGAGCCAGCAGCTCGCGGACGTAGGTTTTTGACACTTCCGGGTTGGCTTCATTTTTCAGGGCCGGTTCCTACGTCCATCTTTTATACAGTCTACGGTCAGAACAGAAGCTTTGCGTAAAAACAAGTTTTTAGTGAAATGGAGTACCGCACAAAACGCTGCTCTCTTGACAGAAAGTGAAAGAACAGAAAAACATCCCATTATTCTGCCTTGGCAGCATTTAAGTTTTCCACTCCTAGCTTTAATTGTTCCAATGAAATCAATTAAATACAAAAGTTGTCTTGCAAATTTGAAGGAGTTGCAGTGAGAAGTCATTTCTACCAAGTAGGATGTTATTTTTTTAGTATGTTCCGATTCAACGGACAACTAGGAGGCAAAAGGAAGCTTTCTGGTCGGGCATATGCATGGCCTGAACAGTACCTTGTATAATTAGAAAATGCTGAATGAGCAAAATAGCATCCACTCACAATGGAGACATGGACAGCTTTTAGCAGCATCACAGCTGTAGAATTTTAAATATTTTCAACTCCAGCACGCACAGAATATTAGCCCATTACAGGATACATGCAAAAATATAAATACTTTCAGGACTTTAAAACAAACATGGCTACATCATCCCTAACAAGTTTCATTGTGCTGAAGTATCTAATGTAGCATGGAATCCTCAAGTGAGACAAACATCGAGCCAATCTTCTAAAACATTCTTGTCTTTTGGATAGATCCTAATACAAGTTGAAAACTGTGTAAGTTTCTATTACAATAGATGCATATTTAGTATGTTGAACTGACACTTCAATAGATGTCGGAGCCACACTTCTTCTACACCTGCAGGCTAAAAGATCTTTGTTGGAAATATGACTACTTGTAAATGTTGCGGAAGGTCTCAGGAGCCACCGCGACTGTCTGTCTGTCTGTCTGTCTGTCTGTCTGTCTGTCTGTCTGTCTGTCTGTCTGTCTGTCTGCGCTCTGGTTGGTCCGAGATGAGCCCTGTGGTGTGGGAAAACCCCGGAGCAGAGGATTAGACGGGAGAAATAGGGGATTTGCTGGTTAACAGCTGACCTCTGACATGCATACAACAGCCTTTTTGACTCAACAGATCAGCTCATTCTGTTTTTCCGCCTCTGGACTTTGCAGTCACGCTGTCGCTTAACTGGTGTCACATTCACTGTCATGTCTAAACAGGATAACAAGGGCTTATAAGAGGGTTTGTTATGTGACAGAAGACCAGTGGGAGAGCTGTCAGTCTGAGATGCTGCACAGACTACACTAAGTGTGATAGCACATCGCTGGCATTACATCGGACTGAGACTAATATATGATACAGTCACGCGGTTCATGTGAGTCATCTTTAGATAAACTGGTACAAGTCGAAAGTGAGTCCGCAGGCTCTCATTTTGATTATCTTTCCAGGTGCCTCTTTGCCTTTTTCTTCCCTAACCTACCAGCCCATACATGCTTCCAGTGTTGGGTATCCTAATCATAGTCAAAGCTAATTTGAGCTCTTTCAACATCACATTCGAGAATCGTTACAGTCTGTCTGCTAGCCACAACTACAAGAGTATCAGGTTGAGGAATAAATCACAGAGGGGGTTTTTACAATGAAAGCCTACCTTGCTAGCGAGTTACTCCACTCTCTGGTTTCACAAGATTTCTCAAACGTTACAAATAGAAGGCATACCTCCACAGCTCAAGCACTTCTGGAGCCACGGCGCTCAGTGAAGAATGAATCAGGGCCATTTCTTTACATACATCCAAAGCTTTGCACTCCGCAAAAAGTCTGTTTTTTATTCTGTTGATGTATGTGTCTGTTTTATATTTCACAGGGGGGGAAGTTAATCAAATGCCACTGGCAAAAATGCAAACTATTTGGTATCAAGCAAAGCACGAGATTCTTCTGCTGATTGGAGTGAAGACAAAACTGATTAACCTGTGAGGGAAACAAATGAGCACACTGTTTGGAACTGATAACTTTAAATAACTGAGATAACTTTAAATCCAGGTTACGGCTTTGGTTTCAAGTTTGAAAGAGCATTTTTGGGGGGTTGATGCCAATGAATGCTGATCTTTTGCGAGTCCACATAATTAAATTAGACGCTATTCATAAGAAGAAAAAAAGAAAATGTGCAAGAGCAAGAATATTTCCCACAGAAACGTACGCTTATCAGGGGTCAAAAAGTTTCTGAAACATTATTCACATCATGGAACTTAACACTTCATTAAACTTAAGCCAAAAGCGACCACAAACAATGCAGTTTTCATTGTTTTTGGATATCTGCTTCAACAGCACTTAACTCCAAAAACACTCAGCAAAGTCTGACGTCAAATGAGCAACAACCACCTCTTTGTTTCTTAGTTTTCTCTGTCTTAGCTGTGCATGCTCACTCCGTCTGTCTTCATTTGTTCTGCTGCTATTGTCATACTGATAATAATGCAGCACTTGTCTGGCCTGTTGTCAAGGCAGCAGCAAACTTACAGCACACTCATCGCCTTGGCAACTGGTCAATCTGCACAAATAAACTTGGCCAGATGAGTGATAAAGAAGGATGGAGAGGAGACGGAGAATATGAGTCCCGACATTCAAATATAAGGGCTTCACACAAATCATGGAGGTAAATTTGTCAGGTGTCAGGAAGTTGCATTACAGGCTCCTATTTCTGCAAATCTTAATCCAAGTGACTCAGTGTCTGTGCCTGTGGGTAGTGCCCACGCTGTCTCTTTGCGACATACAGCTTTAAAAGCACATGGTAAAGTGTTTTACATTCTCATGCCTGAACTGGCTGCAGCACGCACCATGGACCTGAAATGTATTTACATTCAGCCTGGAAAGACAGCCGCTTATCATCACTTTATTGTTTGCATCATCTATTCCTTCACTATGTAGCTTAGTAGCACAACAAAACATTTAATTTTTTTTTCCTTTTTAAAGTACAAGATGCAAAAATATAGGACTAGATACAGTATTTTAACCAATATTGGATTTTTGCAGATAGTAGTAGTGACCGCTGTGCCAAAACATTATCATCACTCACAGATGATGCAGATAATGTTGGCTAACTTGTACAACAGCTCATGTCAAGTTCTAGGATATATGAGACATAATAGGAAAAGTGCAAGGTGGCGCAGTTGGTAGCACTGTTGCCTCGCAGCAAGAAGGTTGCCAGTTCGCGTCCCAGAATCTTTCTGCGTGGAGTTTGCATGTTCTCCCCGTGCAGCGTGGGTTCTCTCCAGGTTCTCCGGCTTCCTCCAACAAGGTCCAAAAAACATGTTGAGGTTAATTGGTGATTCTAAATTGTCTGTAGGTGTGAATGTGAGTGTGCCTCTAAGTCTGTCTCTAAGTGTAGCCCTGTGATAGACTGGCGACCTGTCCAGGGTGTCCTCTGGCTTCGCCCTAAGTCAGCTGGGATAGACTCCAGCTCCCCTGCAACCCTAATGAGGATTAAGCGGTGTATAGATAATGGATGGATAATAGGAAAAGTGGATTCTCAACGTTTATGTGTTGGATATGGGAGAAATGGGAAACTGTAAATATCCAAGCAACTCCGACAGAAGGAGGCATTACAGCAGATTTCTGCAATAAACACAGAAGAAGAAGCTAGAAACAGAACCATGGCTGCATTCCAATATCCACCTTTGTATATGATATAATAAGCCTGAAAATATTTAGTATGTCCCAACACATGGTATGACAAATGCAGTATGACAAAAATACCTGGATGTGCTTCTCTGGCCATTCTGACCCACAATCCTCTGCACAGTTACATCACATATGTCACGATGTTGGGAACAACAAACTTGAGCCACCGAAAGTGCACAAACAAATGACAGCTCATTCAGCACTACAGACTGCAACGGTCAAAGTTTAATTCGCATTATTATGACAAAGTAGTCCGCTCCAATTGTATGCATTCTGCATGAACCGGAGCATACTATGGGGAGCTGTCATACGTACTCAAAGTAAGTAGAAAAAGCATGCAGTTTGGAACGAAGCCTGATTGTTTGCAACAAACAAAACTTTGTCAAAGTATGAGAAAAAAAAAAGGATAGAAGTCTTCAGAAAGTTGTACTTATCCATCCAGAGGTGAAAACGACAAAAGAAGTGGAAACAGCTGATCAGTCATGTGAGTTAAACGCTTGCAACATCAGAACTTATTCAGAAAAGATATTTCTACCTGCCATTATGTCATTTTTGGGATTTTGTTTTTGGGTTTTTTTGCAGAACTGGGAAAGTTTTTTTCAAAGTTTGTCATCACCATGAAGTTTTTCAAATGCAGTGCTTCAAAATGTGAATTTGCTACATATGTTCATGTTTCCTTTGTATGAAAAGGAAGAATTTTGGTAGCTCTGTAATGTTTCTTTGGTCCCACAGACAGTTATAAATCTGCCCAAGACCTTATTTTATGACCAAATGCCCACAAAACTAGTGACATTCTCATCAGACCCAACTCACACCAAACAAAAGTTAGCCTGCAAAGAGGCAAAACGTGAAAAATATTACATCTGCTAACCTTTAGCATGTTAGCAGTGCTGTAACCGAGTACAGCCTCGCAAAGCCTGACTCTTATGTTTTTCAAATATGGTGTCCATGTGAGTTTATATTTTGAACACAACCAAAACCTAATTGAAGTCATCCTCATCAAAAATGTTTACAAGTGAAAAACAAATAAATACATGACAATGACATTTGACAATATATCATCAGCAGATTCTTGGCACCACTACACCACCAAAAAATATAGTTCGACTGGAAAAAAAAAGCTAGACTCCACTAGAGCATGAATTGTCTCAAACACCTCAACGCTACAAAAATCACAATCACAGCCAATGAAATGAACAGTTGTCCATTTGTTTTCCCCTGGTTGCCGTGTGTGTGTGTGTTGCTCTAACGTCGCCGTCAGGCAATGTTACTTGAGGCCTTTATCAGAGGAAACTGGCCATGCCTCAGAGCCCTTTTTCTTCTCCTTCTTCCTGCCCCCCCACAGTCTGGCTGCACCCAGATCAGTTGATAGATACCTCCACAGCTTGGCACTGAGAGCCAGCCTCTCTCATCCATGAAATACAGGCTTCACTTAAGAGCCTCTCTGCTATTAATACTCTCTCTCTCTCACATATACACACACATAACCATGTGCACGCACTCACACACACACACACAGGCTTAAGAAACAGCCAGATACACAATAAAAGTGTGCGTGCAGAACAGCATCACAGCTCATCCAGCCTATTAGATTCAGGCTTGACTCACGCAGGACTGAGAGCAGAGCGAAGACGACACCTCGCCCACTCCTCGGATGACGGCGAATTACACACAAAGACAGACGTGGGAAAGGAAAGGGGGAGAAAGATGGAGTGAGACAGGAGGGTTGAGAGGAACCGGAAGATCAAAAAAGGGTCAAAGCTGTGATGATGAGTGACAACACGTTCGGTACTTTAATTGGGTCAGAAAGGAGGAAAAAAAAGCTGATGCAATTCAACACAAACAACATCTGACAGACACTTTCCAGTTTGTTTTCCGGTTGACACTCTCAGTCATTTTATAACGAGGCATCAGAATGTTCACTCAATATAACAAATAAGCCTTCTCCTCCTCGCCGCTGTTTGACAGGGTGGCTGTCTGGGTCCTTTCTTCAATATTAGACAGCAACAGTCAATTCACTCAGGTCAATGCGCAACTCAAGCCAACCAATAATCAGCAGGGAGGGCTGGATCAATAAACCAATCAAATAATTTAACGCTGCGGAGTCATCAAGCCCCTTTTTTGCAGTTTAGACAAATGAGGTTTTTTGGTTCCACTGGGATTTTGGGGTCTGTAATGAAAATAGGACAAGTCATTAAAGTAATAGGAAAGTCAAAGGGAAACTGTCAGCATTAACTTATGAGTCTAATAAACAAAGAGATGATCCTAGGAGGTCTGAGCATTTGATCATTGCTCTTATCTAAAACTGATATTCCAGTTAATGCTCCAGCTCGTGATACAAGGATGACAATTTGTATAAAACCACTTTGCTGTTGTACAATGCTGACCTCTTTTGGTTGCTGCAAACATAAAGCCGGGCATATTTATTTTTATTTTTTTTGCAAACTCACCACCACTGACAAAGTCTTCCAAAGACACGAAATCCACGCGGGACTGTGTGTTCAAACTGTGCACAGCTCTGATCAAGGATTTTCTCTTTTACACTCACCCCGAATGGGAACAGGTGGCTGAACAGCAAGCATGGGGGGGGAGTAAAACAAGAGGAGGAGAGAATCAAAGAGGTCTTTGAAGTGGTGCACTGCGTAAACCTCACTGCACCGGGCTGGCAGTCTTTAAACTAGATAGATGAGGAGATGCATGGATGGACGGATGCCGGGAGGAAGAGTGAAACTGCCGCAGGGATGAGGGGGATAGTCAGCTGAGGTGGAGCATTGCAGCAAGACAGAGCAACAAATACTGGAAGCAACCAAATAGTGGAAATAAAAAGGAAGCAACAAAAGTTTCAGCAAAAAAAGCGCAACTATAAAAGGACACTTAGGATAACAAGAAATGCATTTCAAGTCAGCATTTCATTTCTCTATCAATCCTGTCTTTCCTGCACCCTACTAAACAGATTTATCAGTTAACTATTGAGTTCACAACAACAAACATTTGCCGATTCCAGGTTCTTAGGTGTAAAGATTCGCTGCTTCTCAATGTTTTTTGAAGTCGTGCTGCCGCTTGGCTATAGGGATGGTTCTGGTTAGTCAGTTGGTCTACCACCATAACGTTTTGTACAGGTATTCATGGACCCCAGAGGATGAATCCTAATGACTTTGGTAATTCCCCATAATTCCTTAAAATTGGATCGATGTAATGCCGTGGGATTTGCAACAGATATTAAAGGTCCCCAGGGGATTAGTTCTAACTGTGTCTTAGGTTCCTTTAAACTTAAAGGTTTTCACTTATTCTGTGAAATATCTCTACATCAACTTAATGGATAGCCACCAGTTTTTGTACATAGTACCCAGATGATGTATTCATTTAATGATTGCTCCTTTGTCACATGTTGCTACAACATTTGATGTTAACATTTTTGGTGCACTGTAGACTATACAGGATTTCTAAAGGTTTTGAGCTTGGAATCTTTGATCTTGCACCTTACAGCCTTACTTGTACACATGTTAGGTGCTAATTAGGAATATTACCGTGTGAAATGGTAAATGCCAAATATCAACATATTGATATTATCATTCTGAACATGTCACCTTGCAGATGTGAGCATTCCTCCTAAAGCAAACAGGGTTAAATAGGGTTACACTCTACATTCATTGTGAGATTTATGTATTTGGGGTTTTGGGTGGTTATTCACCCCAAAAAAAGTAAATTGAAGCCATGATCTCAGGTGCTGGGCTATTGTCACATTTGTTTTGATTGTTTTTTGAAAATGTGTGACATTTTTTAGGACTACATTTTTCAATGTAATTCTCAATAATGAAAGTTAGTTTTACACCATTGCTAATACGGACAGACAAGCTTGGAGTATATCCAGTGTTGGGTCAAATGCATTGTTCATGCAGCCTGCTACAAAATCAGACTTTAATGTGAGACGTTTTAGTGATACAAAGACAAATATAATGCAGTAAGAATTTGAAAGCAACTTGCCATTTCGTGTCGAGCTGTTAAGAACGCTGAAGGCTTAGGTACCGAGTGGGAAACCATGGAGCGAGCACAGCATGTGAATGACAGCTCTCAGAAGGAGAATGAAAGTGAACAGGTGTGTGTTCTTAATGCAAAAACTGCTGCAGACCAGTGCTGCTCACCGTGTGCGTTTGCGGGTAACAGTGAAAGAAGAAAAAGGTGTCAGAGAGACTATTGCTTACACCGTAAGCCTTAAAGTATTGTAAATGAACACCTCAACGAAACTGTTAATAGAATATGTGCCTCTGTTTAAAGCAGAAAAAACAAAAGAGATTTAGAGAGTAAAAATAAAAGCGAAATGAAATCAAATGGCCAAAGTGCACAGTAACCCCTTTATCCCAACAGAGGAAACAGTCAGGATGACATGAATTTACTTTAACCAGGGTGGGCGGGTTGGAATTGCAGGCCTGTACACAGTAAATGCCAACTTGCTGTGGATCTGACAGCCTTGAGCCTGCCTTCTTTTATTCTCGGTGACAGTTCAAAGGCAGCTTAGCACGCTAAGCCCTCATTAAGGCACGGATCAGCACCAGGGCAAAAATCGGGGTGAATTAGCATCGCTGGCGCACAAGTCAGAAGTTTGCTAATGTGAGAAGGGCGAAAAGCAGTTTGAAGCGGTACAAGGCTACAAACGTGTTGTGCTAATTCAGAGCAACGGTGGAGCATGCTGAAGTCGGTGTTTACACTACGGTGGAAATCATTTTCACTCTTCATTTCAGTTAGGCTGGGAGGGATGCGCTCGATGTGCTTTGGTTTACAATTTGTTTTCCACTTATAATAATGATTTGAAAGTTACACAACTTCTCATCACTTCACAGGGGACAGTGGTGTGTACAGTAGTTATTCTCCACTGTCACAAACAGCACTTTTTTCTTAACTCTTTCCTCCCTGCTTGACCGTCAACCTCTCAGTTGTACTTGTCATCTTTGGCAAATGACAGAATATGAGATTGTAATAATACGAGACATTAATATTCCAATATCACAGAGTCATAAATATATTAAATCACTCTCAAGTTTATCTCCATTGGTAAATGTGTGTGTGTGTGTGTGTGTGTGTGTGTGTGTGTAGGTGTGTGTGTGTGTGTGTAGACCTATAAGGATTTTTTGATGCCTATCAGTCCAAATCCAAATTCATGAGCACCTGTTCCAGATGACCTTGATAAGAGCAGCAGAGAAAATGCTAAAGATGCGGATCAGAGCAAAGCCACTGGCTTTATTGCAGAAGCTGCCAGAAAACATTTCACAGACTCACACAGCTGTCGCATACAATAAATCTCTATATTAAAGGAAAATATGCCGGGCTTGAATAGATAACGGAGTAAAGCATGCAAAACTCCTTTATTAGATGATTTTTTTTATGGGTTGCAATGTGGATGATTAGAGTCATCACCAATGCAAGTGATTCAGAATCTCATTATCATGTCTTGGCTTAGTTTTAAGGTTTATTATTCCGATACTCAAAGATGCTTTATATGTTTCTGTTCAATGTTACTACAGAGTCCCTAAACGGTAATAAAAGAAGCATACAGCCATGTGAAAATCTGCTTTAATAGATTGATAAATGAATAAAAACAGGATATTAAAGTAATTGGTTCGGCCAGCTGTGGGTGCATGTTCATACACTAACCATCCATCACCAAACAAAGACTTCATCTGTCAGCAGTTAAAATGAAGTAGCTAATGTAATGGACATGTTGATAATTTACCATTTAATAATTTTAAGGTGTTGAAGATAATTTTACATGCCACACAGATTCAGCACTTCATGGATTTAACTGATTTAATGGATTAAATCAAAGCCATTTCACCAACATGGGTTAAGCAACGCAGTCCTTCAGTTTATTAATCCGTGAGCACCATGTGATGCTCGGGGAGTCGTGTACGTTTCAGCAGTCTTGTTGTTATTACAGAAACCAAAGTGAGGTTTTAATGTTTGCAACTAATAAGCCAACAGGAAAATTAATATTTTTTGAAATTTCTCTGTCCTCCATCCTGTAATAGTGATTGTTTGATTTGTTCCATCCGAGACTCTCAACCCACCAAAAATGTAGTCAAATCAAATGTCTGGTCAAATGTGCAACAGTTTTGATCTCAAAACCTGGAATCAACCAGGTGACCTTGCATCAGACAAAGAGCTTATGAAAGTTCAGCATGTCTAAATTGGACATGTTTGCCCCCTGCTGGTTAGTTTAATGCACTTCACCACTGGAGACAAAAACAGAGCAACAGAGCTCCTTAAAAATATTGCTTATGAAAGCACCTTAATTTGACATTCTGTTTTTCACTTTGATAAAGGATGCTGTGGAAGAAGTTGAAATGAAAAGAGGTGATTGAAAAATGTAAATCAATCACCCAAGGAGGAAAAAAAAAGGCAGTTTGACTGGAGGGTTGCCAAAAAGTTACAAATGCTTTTAAAGTTTTTTCGGATAAAGAACATACCGGAGAGGAAGATGCAGCTGCAAAGACAAAACAGCCTAAATAATGCTGAAAAAAAAAAAAAAAAGGAGGCGTTAAGGTGGTGTAGTCAGCATGTCTGCCTGAGATGCTGAGCAGAGAAAACAGCCCAGAGTTTGGCACATGATCTCTCTCTATCCCCTTTCATCCTGTGAGTTTTTATGGGACAACATAAAGGGCTTCGACCTCCACAAAGACACTGATGTAAAGAAAAGGAACAGCAGCATCGTGTTAATTTACTTTGCAACTTGCAGCTTGTTAATCAACATGCAAGGCTCTTCTGTCAAAACCTAAATTATTTTGTTGTTAGGCATGCATGGGCTGTTAAAGAAAAAGCCTTATAGTGCTAATGGCCGATACTTACAAAAGTCATTACAAGCACAGGGGCAGTAGAGAAACCCAACACCTCACAGGGTCTCCTGTTACAGGTCCAGAACTCACCTGGTGGATGAGGTGACACCAGCTGCTGTCGTGCTTTCTACCAAACACTGTACATAGATACAGTCTATGCTTTATACCCATCTTTCCTATAGGCATGAAATTGATCTATTGAGGAATGCAATACATATACTGACTGCAAGCATAATTACAAGCTGTATCCAAACCAGATGAAAGGGAGCATTCCTTATCTCCTGATAGAGTCTACAAACACACCCCCAGGCATCCAACGCAAGACCTCTCTAACACACCGTATCAAACGGAAGAGATAAAAACATTGTGCTCAAAAACACAAAGAAAAGCAATAACCTGGGTTGTTATCAATGCTTCAGCATGTGTCCAGACAGGCTAATGAATCTATATCTATGTGTATTGTCTTGCAAATGGCACCGAAACAATGTGTGCATTCAAAATGACAAATCAGGCAATAAGTCAGGATTGTGTGCAGCAAATGTTTCTTTACCTGTATTCATTATTTAAATCCCCACATGGAGAGAGGAAATGAGGAACACTGCAGGAATTCAGCTGTGGTGCTTTCTCTCTCTATCTGTGACCTCTGTATGTGTCACATCAGCCCGGCTGCTGAATTTTGATGCCGGGATTTCATTGGAATTCAGCAGCTGACCGACAGGCCTCTCAGGGATCTCATCCCTGCTTCTGCCGTCTTTCTCTCCGTGATCATCATGCATAATCCTCGCCGAGGCCAGCTCATTACAGCCAAATCAAATACTCAGTCTCCTGTCCATACCTGCACATGGTGTGGGGTCATTCGGATGGAATAGGGTGAGAGCAAAACAAGGAGAATGAGGCGGACGAAAGCAAAAGGAGTGAGAGACAAAGGAAAAAATGGGAAGGGACAAGTTCAACCCAGCGCTGTCTGAAAACCCAAAGGTCAAAGTATGATTTATATCACGGACGCACAGGTTCCCACGTTTGCATTATCTGTGAACATCACTCATATATCACAGCAGCCTGCAGCCCTGTCAAAATATAACCCCTTCAAAATAAATCTCCTCTAAATGACAAAGACAAAATACACCATTTACACAGCAGAAAGCCAAGGCTAAGAAGTCATTTGCCTCCTGACACATAGAGCGCTACCACAGATGTTGCTGTTGCCTTCTGCTTCCAAACAAGCCCTGAGAAGGAGAGAACACAGCAGACTCGGGGGAGAGTGTTTTGGGGTTTTCTTCATTGCTGGAAACTATCAAGCAAGGAGACTTGCCATCTCCATGCCAATACACAGACAGAGCTTTAGTGATAAATCTACTAAGTTTCCATTGTCTGGCACCGACCACCAATGGTTTCTCCCTCCCTTCCCCCTCACCTCAAACTGAGTCTTCTGCTCTGCCTGCAATAGCCAGAAGCCATTCATATGCCCGGGCGCCCTGACAGTTTTATTTGCCAGGCCGTCTTGTTAACACAGTTAATAGCGGGGCCACCCTGTGTTATGCAGATCGGACTGGGTTACCGAGGGGACAGACGTCAGCAAGCCATTCAGGGCCGGGTTAAAACTCAACCCCAGAGCCTCTTGTTCTGCTGCAGCCATCTTCTCTTCTCCTTCCCCTGTTCTCCTCCTCTACTACCCCCTCAGCGCTGCTTTTAGCCAGCTAAAGTTTCAGCTAAAGGCCCTGTTGCATACAAGGACAGGCTTTGTCCAACAGCAGTCAGCTCTGGCAAAACCCGAACTAAATCTAATGCCTTAAATTAAGTTTTATGTTGTGCTGCTGGACGGAGGAGATTAAAAACCACTAAAAGGCAAACGCATGGCATAAATCCCTCCTTTGTAGTCCGATTCATTCCTGGGCTGACCCAAGTCTTCAAAACAGGTTAAGTGTAACTTTTACATCAGATGCAGCCCTTAAACAAACCGGCATCGTGCAGAAGAAGGAGTCATGTGATCTGGCTGATCAGATAGCAAATTCACACTCAGCGCTCATGTTAATAAGCCTGGTAATGAGTCTCATTAGCACCAGAAAATCCATCAAGCCAAAGGCAAGCATTAATGATTCAAGAGGAGCATGTTGTGCAATGAGTATCTCCTCCTATTGCTAACCTGCTCAGAGCAGTCAGCTCGGCTTACCGAGTTACACAGGCCCACTGACACACAAGCGGCCAGGAAACTAAAACTCTTTATTTATCTGTACGCACACGAGGACCAGCAGAGCAGGCCTCCCTACTCCATAACAACTTCCACCACTTTAAAACATCCCCCGAGATGCCCCTGGATCGTCCACCAGACTTTTAAAGTTTGCAGACATGGACCGTTTGCTTTAACACTCAGATTAAATAAAACAACATCTTCAGCGAATTCTTGAGGGTAATGTTTTGGTAGGCCAGGGTGATTTTAAATACCCAACACTAGACTGGCTCCTCTCTTCACCATGAATGGGGAAATGCCTCAACACACTCAGTCAACTTACTATAAAAGACCAGTCTGAAACACACCCTGGAGCTCAGCTTAGTGGAAATCTTACACAGAAGCAGAAGGAGAGAAAGAAGAAGAAGAAGGAAAGGGGAAGAAAACTGCATCCGCACTGCATATTCAGTTATTGAATATTTAGAGAATCATAAATATTTCAGTGAATTCTGAGACAAACACATGTTAAAAGTGTGGAGAATAGAATGGAGGCTGTGTGTGTCGTAGTAGCGCCCTTCACTGTAGCGTATTCCTTCTGTGAAAACTCCACTCGACTCACTACGCCTCAATAAACAATGGATATCAACCAACTCGCTTGACCTAAATGTGGGGGAAACACGTGAAACTAATACAATCAGAAATCACACAATGCCAATAAAACAAAAAACAAATGCCAAAACCAAACCTTACAAAAATGCACATGGAGTTCAGGTTTTAGTGTCATTTACTAACAAATGCTTTACCACAGAGATTCTCAACCTGGGATTGGGATGGAAATTTGGAGATATAATCTGGACAATCATTATTTTGTGTTTAGTATGTAAGTGTGCAGATATTTCCTAACTGGAAAATTGAGTGAGAATCTTTAGACAGCTCAAACTTTTGACCAGATGATCCCACTGGAAAGGAACTATTAACTAATGGCCAAAGCAGTGTTATAGACAAAATCACCTAAACCAGCAAGACCAAGGCTTTGGCTTTGAGTGGTTGAGACCAACTCAAGACTATGGACTATATATAAAAGACAAAGTGACATCACCCACTGGTTTATGGACAACTGTTTTTAAGTCTTGAGTTTGGCATTTGACAGAGAACTTGAGGGCACTACATGCACTGACTGATATGACAATCACAAGGTAACCTCTCCTTAAAACAGACCCTGTTTTGTTGTCTATTTTGTTCGAAGTGGCACTATAATGTATAAAGTGGACATTATGCTGTACTGAAGGAGGACTGAAACTAGTGAATGAGACTATAAATTACTAGAAAAATGTTTACTGAGCGAACAAATACAGTAAGAAGTGAGGTCATTTTCTCAGACTGTTATAAAATCGCAATTCTTTTTACAGCCAGAGAAGTCGCCCCCTGCTGGTCATTACCAAGAATGCAGGTTTAAGTCACTTGATCGCTTCACTTTTCAGACTCGTAGCCTATTGTTTATATATGGCCCATGCACAAGAACAAAACCAAGCAGATCAAGACTAAGTCAAGACCACACTGCATGACACACTTGTAATAAAATGAGGAACATGGAAACCATTGCACTGCAACCGCACAAACTAGCACCCTGATACATACAATATACACATGTAATTCATATGTATCACTAATATTCACTAAAATGTTTTGGGTAAGAGCAAAGAGGTTTCTGAAGAGTTTTGGTACATTGCTGGGGACTCAGGGGGGGACAGGCATTAACTGAAACAAAAATGGTTGTATTTAAAGCAGGAAATTTTCCATCCAATCACAATAGAACTCCTCGCCCTCATTGTTTGAGACCAAGAAAAGGCCGGTTTAATGACAGCGGATTCCGAGATGAGACCAAGTCCTTCAAAAAGTTAAAGTATCCAAATACCAAGACTGATCTCAAGTACTAAGACACTAGGCCAAAGTGAGCATTGGTTTAAAAAAAAACGTAAGTTGAGTAAAGTTGTTGAGATATTTCCCTCAAAACTAAAAATGTCAACCTCATTGCAGCGCTCAAAGAAAAGTCAGACACAACCAAAGCCACCAGAATTTATACTATATGTATCAAGGATATCTGAACCAAATTTCATGACTGTTCATCTAACAGTTCAAGTGACAGGACAATGTTTCCATCCAGAACCATACCTCTGATGAGGCTCAACATTCTACCGTTGATTTGGAGGCCACCAGTTTAAAAGCCCCACACCTTGATCTACAAAAGATAGCTATGCCTGACAATGTGCAGGTGAGTCAGAGAGAATACATTAATCCACATACATTGTAATAATATACTAGAAAACCAAATCTAGTATTTCAGACTGATGTTTCGCCTTGACTAACAAACAACTCATGGTATGCGACCAGAGGAGACAGTATGTGCACAAATGCCCCCTTCATTTTCCTATCTCCGACCTCAGGGTCACTGAGAGTCCACCGCATTCCAAAACACACCACTGCTACCATACCTTGTAAAATTCACGTGGAAACACATTTATTTTTGCATGAGAAAGAAGCAGGAAATTCCTTGTGAAATTGGCAAATTTTCTCCACTGAAACAAAGACCTAGTGGAGCTATAAAACAGACTTTTGCCTCAGCACACAAAGTCAGGTTCCTGAAGTCTGTGTCCACTGACAACGTTTTATTCCAGCTTGTTGGAGGGGAAAAAAGTTTACTTTTTATTGTGAGGCTGCAAAGACAAGGAATTAAAAGGCTGCATTCCTGAGTCCGCTGTTGCCCCTGTAATAGTTTACTTTACAGCAAAGGAGACTGGATGGTTTTTACGGTTCAGTCCCTCCCCTTCTATTGTGGATCCCCATTAGAAGACAAAACACCTTGCAAATGCACTGCTGCCATGTTAACTTTGAATAGGTTGGTTCCAACTTGGCTAACTTTGTATTTTTTGTCAAAATGCTGCAGTTACATGTGATTTAGTCTGTCGTTTTGAAGAACAAGTGTATTACAAATGATTCTGTGCTGTAAAATGAAGTCACACCTCCAGGGCTGTGCAGGTGCAAAAGAAAAAATGTAAACCGAAATAAAATATTCTTCACACTCAGTGTTGTTGAGCTTAGAATTTTGGAACTCTCTTCCCCAAATAATCCTTACATGACCAGGTCAAGCTGCTTATTTTGATCCATGATTACAATTTGGAATTTGTAATCGGCACATAATGTGCTTTGGGGTTTTGTCGTTTCCACAAACTGAGCTTCAGCAAACGAGTAAACAATAAAGTGAGCACCATCTTTAAAAGTCAGCACTATTAACAGTGCGACTTTGTTACTGAGCAACTGGTTACAACAATCAGCTACTGATAAACTAACAATAGGTGTAGTTCTTCAAGACCGTATGCTGTGCGTTTCCTATAACAGAGTTGCACAAATTAGTCACACTCTTTCACACACTAACCCGAACCACCTGTACTTCGCATCAGGATCACTTCTTCTTACAATACGCAGTTTGTTTCGCAGCATAAGCAAATGCATGCTGTCTGGGTTCTGACAGTGTGACGGTAGAAGCAGCAGGCTGGAATTCTTCCCGCTGCGTGACAGGTCTCTACAGTAAAAACTATTATCTTAGAGCACACAGGGGCAGAACAATGGTTTCCTCACAGTATTATGCATGGCTGACTCTATTCAAAGTACCAGGCATCTGAAAGGGTTCCTCCTGAATGCTGCTCCACTTGAAGAAGAAACCCAAAAGTTGGCGTTTGGAGAAAAGCCAAATTGGTGGTGGCTCAATCAGCTGGTTATGTGTCGCTGCTGCAGTGCAACAAATTACTCGTGGCTTTACTTCGTCTCTTTGTGAATGAATAAAACAAATATCAGAGCCCCAAAAACTGGTTGGATTGGTGTGATTTCGGTGCAAGCGGTGAAGCAGCGCTGTACCTCCATTTGTGCAGGACGAAGCCGGGACACTGGTCTCCACAGGTGATGCAGGGCTGTCCTCTCTGTGGCTCATCTGCAGGGTTCAGCTTGGGATGGACAGAAAACAGAAGTTGATGGGTCACAGCTTGCAAGAGCAGATTCAGTAAAGGCAACCCTGGCTGAGGTTTTAAAGGGCTGATTGTTCATCGGTTATCTGGTAGTTTCTTTAAAAGTTATTCACTATATTGTGCCACAACATATAGCAGCAATTAGCCAAATTATCATATGTTTTTAAGGAAGTGTTGCTATAACCTGTTGAATGCAATGACAACAGACAACAAACACATCAGACAATTTTAACTTGTTGTTTCTCATGGCAACAACTAATGCATGCACTATAGTGAACTTAAGAAGAGTGAAACAGAGAAGACATACAGTATCTTTCATCACCCTGGCTGTGCAATTAAAGAGTCATGTGCCAGTGAGTTATCCTAACAGCTCAGATGATACTTGATCCCCTTAGCTACAGGGCAGGAACAAAATTAAAAAAAAACTCACAACAAACAAAAAAAGTCGCATGCGTAAAATTTTAAGTACGGAGGGGGAAAAAAACAACAAGTCAAGACATGCGTTATGGAAAGCATCAAACCTCTATTAACTTTGTCTCGCCTACCTACCAATCTGCTGGAATCTCTCCTCTTGGAGCCGCGACTGAACATGACCAGCTGGACCCAAGACAGGAAAGACACAGCCGTCTACTACCGAGACAAATGACGCACGGAGGGAGATCAGCGCGCACCCGTTGGGAAAATAAAAAAAAACCTCTCACTCAATTGTGCCAAACGCACGGATTCTCAGGCTGCCGTCCTGTAGTATTAACCTGCCTCATTAATGAATGGAGCTGCGCTGTTCCGGATAGCAGCTCCACCCTGTTTGCTCACAGCCAATGGAAGCCTGGTGAAATACTTTTTTTTTTTTTTTTTTTTAAGGACAAACTATAATTACATTTGGATCAAAACCAGGGCGTTAAATGACAGCTCTGTTGGATGAACACGTCTCATGACACTGAGGAAATAAATGTTTTATGTCTCCTTCAAACACTGTTTTCACTTCCTGTTATTTCACGATGAAGTTCAAAACGTCCCCATGCCAAAAGATTAATAATAATAATTCTAAAAAAAAATGGTTAAACACCTCCTCCTTTTATGTCATCACTGAGTCACCATCCAACAAAAATGAAACTGACTTGGAAACATCCTTGTCAATACTCCTGTCTGTGTTCACGTTTGCCTAGAAAAGATTAATTCCTAACTTCTTCTTTTTTTTTTTTCTTCAATAGAAACTTCAGTCATGAGCCTCACTGGGTGTTTTTCTTCCCTGTGGTCTGACAGTGTTGACTCTCTCCAGCAAGTGGCTGCTATTTATCATCAGAGAAAAGGCTTTTCAGCCCAAGTGGCACAACATCAGTGTGAGAGCGCTCTGACTCACAGGCAGCTTTACCAAGATGTGCTTATCCTCCATTATTATTATTTCTAGACACACATTTCGCCCAAGGTCCTATTCAATACCCAATTTTCGCTGCTCTGTCAGCCAATAAAGTTCAGACGTGCACAACAATGCGGAAAGGTTGTCACGCACAGTTGTGGGTGGTGTTTTATATTTCTTTCTATTGGACGCAGATTATCTATTTTCTTTTATTTCTGTTTTAAATGAAGTGGCAAGGCTGCACAGCTGTCAGTGCTGCCTAACGCAGCCCCACTCTCAATTTGGAAGCAGACAGCGTGATCATGCACAGCTATTTAATAAAGTCAAATTACAGGGTTCTGCATTCTACGGCATGAGATAGTGTCTGGAAGCAGATGTTTTAAGCCAAAACTGTGTCCTGTGGTTTTTTAAATTCTTGGTTAATACTTTTTTCTTCCTGAAAAATCATTCACTCATACAATGTTTGGTTTATTCTGGCAAGTTGTTACCATGCAGCTCATTTCTATCACTTTGGCAGGAGTGAGAAATGAAGACAGACAGCAGTGCAGGTGTTGCTACATGAAAACAAAATGAGCTGAATTGAGAATAAGACGGAGAAACTGTGAGAAGATCTCTGCTTCGTCTCAAGGACGGACAGGCAACCTTGAGACACTCAGTTGCAGCAGCGGATGAAAGCAGCAAAAGAACCAAAAAAAACAAAAAAAGATGAAAACATCTTTGTTACACATCAGGAGTCTGGAGTCAAATCATGGCGGCGTGACAGAAAAGGAATGAACAGGAAACATATCCGCACATAAAATCTACATGCAGGCACACAGACATGCGCTCTTTCCAGATAAACACATAAGCTACAGTATCTGGGCATCCAAATTAGTTGTGTGTGCATGCAGGCCCGAGGCTTACTGCTAAGTATCAGTTCAAAGCCATCCCAGATTACCTTTAGGAATGATGATGATAATGATGGCAGGGGGAGCTGACCCAGGGGACTCACAACTCTAAAACTCCCCTCATTAGGTCTTAAGTTAAGAGTCTAAACACAGAATTGAAAACAGCTTTCATGCTATTTCCAGGAGCAATGTAAAAAAAAAAAAAAAAAAAAAACTAGGTGGAAGCTGAGAAAAGCTCCTTATTTGGTCGTACAGTCAACGGAGCGTCAGTACAGTCAGCTGATATCTGTCCTTTTTTTTTTTGCTGCCGACGTTCAATGTCGTGAAAGGAAACAGTGTCTCTTGCTCCAGGACTTCTAATTCCCTTCATTTTAACTCACATTATCTCAAATATCTTGCCTGTGAACTTCAGACCTGCAGAAGTCTGTAAGGGCGGATTTGGGTTCAATTGGCAGTACTTCCAAGGTGCTGGACATGACATTCAGAAGTGTTGGGAACGTCTAGTACAGCCTCAAGCTCACGGCAGCTTAGATCACTGTTCTAATCCTTGTGGGAAGGTCTGTTAGACTGGTGTGGAAAAAGAAAAAACTTGCATATTGTACTCACTAGAATATAGAGGGAGGGGATACACAGAGAGATGGAGCCCAGTATGAGTATATTGGAGAACAACGAAGCTCATTTTATTCAAAAACAGTGAAAGAATCTGACATTTACATTTTCAGAGCTACTGCTTGGTACACTGGCATCTCCACCCACCCCTCTCTGTCTTACTCACACACCTGCACACAAATCCAAAGACATTTAGAGATAAGAACAAGCTCTTGCAAGCATTAAAAGCGGCAGTTGCATAATTCAGAGTCGCACCTGCCTGTTCTTCAGTGAAAGATAGCAGTACCCTTACTTTCTTCGAGCGATGCATATCAGGGTGGGGGTAAAATATAGGCTGCGCTTTGTAGCATTTAGCTGCAGGAGTGCTGAAAATCACTGAAGACAACAGGGGAAAACTGCAAACTTAGAAAGAATACAAGCAGTGTGAGTGGATGATAGTGAGTCTATGGAGACACACATTGTATAGAGGTCAAATACACATTAAAGGTTCAAAGGTCCATCGACAACATATGACACGAGCCATCAACTAAACTAAACCATTTCCTTTCCTGAGATGCTTGGTGACCCTTCGCTCTTTTGATCAGATGTGCTGCTGAAAACCTGCTAGAGCGGCAGAAAGAAGTGATTTGTCTTTGCTGTATTAATTGCACGTTCAGCACGCTTGGAGAAATTCATCGTAACTTTCAGCATGGATGAAACTGAACAGCACAACCGAGCTGATTGCATATATTCGGACACATCTGCTGAGGACAGAAGACTTGCCTGTAAGTCAGTGGCTTATTTTTCAATCATATCTGATGTAATGCAAACCTGCTGTGACAGATTTTATGTTAACGCAAGAAAGAAAAAAGTTTTTCTGCACGCTGACCGCCGGCATGTTTGCAAATCTGCATCTGAATCTCACACTTAAGTTCAGACAAGCCTCCGAGCTGTTGAAAGCTTCCCGTTCCTCCTTGCCACTCTTTTCATTTCACACTTTTCCTTATCCCTCATGTAACAGCCACTCTCAAGCAGCAGCTTACTCAGACTGTTGACAGACATTTCAAGAGTCAGTCTCAAATTGACTGCTTGGCTCCCGTCGCTACGGCTCACCTGAGATTACCGACACAGCATGAAAGTTTGGATCCTGTAAGCTTGGTGTAATGTAGTCAGTGCTACTTTGATGCATATTCATCCTGGCACACAGTTGGCATTTTGTTCTCTGCTCCACGTAGAAGTTACATATACGATGACAGACGTGTGCTGACTTTGAGTTTTACAGTTAAAGCTCCAGTGAACACTGTGGTCGCTGTTTGCAACTATAAAACATCGGTTGCTACTTTAAAGGAGAAGAATGTCAGTGAAATAACTCCACAATCTGTTATTCAGATATTATTGATACACGGCTAAACAAAACTGAAGAAACCAAGTGTATTACATTGGGCAAGAATGTATTTTGTAAATTATGATTTAGATTTTTCATTTGTAAAAAAAAAAAAAACTTAGATTGCAATGTTTTCTTATAGTTCATGAAATGCTGAAACATGCGGAAAGATTGTTCCACTCAAAAACATTATTGTTAGGGTTCGAAGAATACAAGGAACCTCTTGAAACCCTTGGGTTTCTTATTATTCTTCTCCAGCCAAAAGAAATGCAGTTTGAAGGGCCTACATATGCTCGAAACCGCATCAAAACTTGCACGCACATCAGGACTGGCAAAAAAATAGGTATTTTAAAGAAACTGGGCATGTGAATGGCAAAATGCCCCCTAGAGAACTTCCAGGGAGTGCCATCGGGACTACGCTTTTTTATCTAGAGTTGCGAAATTTGGTCGGCATATGTAGCAGGTCGGGACGCACAAACAAGTCACCAGGGCAATTCCCTAAACCCAAAAGGAGGTCTGTCGTTTTGGAAAAATGGCGAGCACTTCGGCCAAGTTTGGCTCATTTTCGGGCATTTTCAACATCAATCTTCTCCTAGGGGGGAACGTCATACACACCTGAAATTTGGCCAGCACCAACTACAGGACATGGTGATTAAAAGTTATTAAAATGCTCTGCAAAAGTCTGAGTCCGAATTTCGCCAAAACACCATAAAATGGGACGTGCTGTATAACTGGCCTGTATGCGCCCCAATCTGCCTTAAACTTTACACACATGCTCCGAGTCCTGGCCAGAGTGCGTTGTCGCCATGGCTCGCCATTGAACAGGAAGTGGCGCCTAACTAAGCCGCACGTGCTCCGATCTGCCTGGAACTCGATGCACTGGATCACAGTCCAGCCCAGACACCCTGACATTCACGACATCCGGCTATCATGCAGCAAGGACCCGATCATCGCTGCTTGCAGCTTTAATTTAGCTCATTTTGACTCATCTTTTTACTTAATTTGGATGCTTGAGTGTCTGTGCAGACTAATAGATCTGCTGAAGATGGTTTCTCTACGCTCTTTTTTAAATGTGAGTTTAAGATGTGTGTGCACAAGATAACTGTGTGGCGTCACAACTCATTTGGAAGTCAATCACAGGTCAAAGAATTTTTAAATGCCCAGCACTGAAAGGAGACATCCTGGATTTATCTCTTGAAAAGAAATATATCTGTATATTGAAAAACAAACAAACAAACAAAAAAAAACCTAAACATATGAAACACAAATGACTAAAGCAGAGTATTTTGTTGAAATAGTCTTAAAATAATGTCTGGAGTGGATCTTCAAACTGCATTACCAAATTGGATACACAAATCTGACGCCAATAAAGATCAGTCCCTCTGCTTTTTTCCCCCGCTTGAGTCTGTTCAGCAATAAATTATATTTATTTAGGGGGACGTGTGCCGACACCTGGTAGATGGCCTGATAATTCACTATAATGAACAAAGACAGAGAAGAGATTAGATCCATAAAACACATCCGTCAGCTGGAAAGCCAGGCTGTTATGATGGTGTAAAGGAGGTAATCATAATTAAGCAGAAGTGTTACGGAGCAAGAATTTTATGGTCTAAACATTAACCACACTATCATCTTGTCATGATTTTTACAGCCAGTATCACAGTCAATGACACAGCAAGGGCGAGGTTTAGGGGAAAATGATATATTAGCGTGAAAAGCAGACGGACAGGTGCGACGCGTGTCAGGCATTTTATTATTCTCCAATCATTGCCTTATCTGGTCTCATCCATAAATCATCCTTTTCATATGGCAGCACCAAACTCTGCTTATACAGTTTATGCAAATATGACATATATGTATATGTATAAATAAATGCATTCATAAAACAAGAAATGTGCTGCCAGATGGTTCATTTCATGGCAATACTGCATAGCAATCCATAGTCACTATGGCCAAGGCTTATGTACATTCACAAGGAAAGGTAAAATAAATATTTGCATATAAAATAAAGAATATATAAAGAGACTTTACATTGTTAAATGCCAATAATACACATTCAGTTGCCTGATAAACATGTGGCAAATGTGTAAAAAACAAGATAAATACATTTAAATATAATAATCCCTTCATTTATGACACCTGAGAAATCTGTCGGCTGAACTACTTTCTGACATTTACAATGAGAAGTGCATTTGTCAGCTGTGACTGTCAGTAAGACACTAAATATATTTCTTCCCTGTGTCTTTTGTTCTTGTTTAGTTGCAGATTAAATCTGTGTTGAATTCCCTTTGGCTAAAGTCTGCACATTATCACTTAAGGCACTGATGTAGCACCATACGGAACGACTTACAACAGCAAATATGGCTTCTTGTACATATACAATGTTCACTACAAATCTACATTTAAAGGATAGAAAGAATAATGTCTTTCTGAATTCTTCTGCAAATAAAGAAAACAGCTTGCGATCACGCAGAACGCTGGCGAAAGAGATACAAAAACATACTTGTACACAACATTTTTAAAAAAGTACCCTGATATCTTCACAATGAACAAAACGCTCTGAACGGGAGCTTATGTACAGTTTGGACAGACTGTTACAAACAAAGATGGAGAACAGAAAGTGAGGTACGGGAGGCAACGGTTTACAAGCAGCATCTGGACAGAAATCACGCTGCAGGGCCTGCAGGTTCAGCAGTTTGAGAGGTGTCTCCAGGGTCGCATCACTGTATTATATCTCCAGAGCATCTACTAGAATTTTATTGGCCTGAGGTGAAGTTGTGGATTCTTTCAAGTTGCTGCAGACAAGATAACCTGACTGTTCTGTAAAAGCTATAGGCTAATGGCTCCCCCTGGTCACTGCACGCCAGCTGAGAGAAATGCAGGAACACACAGGAATTTAGGTCTCTGATGTCTGGCAGCATAATCTCTGCGGTTGTTGCAACCTATACTCTTCTCCTTATGATCCACTAATGTGTGCGTTATGCCTCGGCGTGTTTGTTCTACGGGTAAACCTCCTGCACATTCTAAACTGTATTTATTTAGCGACTGAACTGACTTCGTTCCCAGGTTGCTTACACTCGGTTAAAAGTGCTTCAAACTACCAAAGCAGCGTGGCAGCAACACCTGGCCTTTTCCTGTAGTGTGTAAAAGCACTGCAACCTTACACAACAGCTGGACAGATGCAGACGGAGCAACGAGAACACAGTGCAGTCGGTTTGGGACACCTGCTTTTGGATTTGATTGGTTACAAACGCAGTATTTTCCGAGTAAACCTGGAGGAGGTGTACATGAAATTTGTAGTTTGCTGCAAAGTAAGTGGAAGTAACACAGTCTGACAAACTTAATGTAATAATTGTGTACAATTTAGGAAGTCCTGACTGTCACATCTGGCTAAGAAATACATTCGAAGTAGGAAACCGAACGAAAAAAAAGTAAAGAATCAGTGGTTATACTGGATATCTCTACCACCCTGCTTGGAGACACCTCACTGCATAGGAACCACAGGACTGGTGACCATCACAACAATAACATTACTGGATGAAACAAATGGCTGCAACACATGCAATGTGGAATAATGACAGCACTACAACAGTTAAATAGCCTTATATACAAAATGGAAGGCACATTCTGGCAACAAAAAAAAAAAAAAATCTCATACATGGCAATTGTTTGGTGTATGCTACTGCAACCCTTAAATTACATAACAATACAAAAATAAATGGCGAGTACAATAAATAAGACATTTCATCCTGCTATTTACAGTACTTACACCAGATTACTTTACACTATACACACAAGGGATTAAAAAGAGGTTATGTGGAGGATGGATCTGAGCTCAGTGTTGGCTGTAGCACCAAAGAGGAGTGATGTGTTCACATGATGAGCACCTGAAGATGAGATTAATGGGAAAAAAAAGAGACACACAAGCAGCATTAACACTCAATCAGTCATTAACAGCTCATAAATCAGCAGAGTAGTACAAAGATCAGACAATAGAAAGTTCGATGTTTTTGCGATTTAAAGCATTTGATATCCATATATGTACTGTTACCGCACGTTTAATGCATCCCACACCTGTTTGATGGCTTTAGATCTATTCCACTGTTACAGGCAGACTGCGGCCAGAGGACGGTGTACATTTACCACAGTAGCCTCCACACATTCCTGACACTCTGCTGCCATCCTGAGGACACAAGAGGAATAACATGGTGTCAGACTCTGCTGCAGGAATTTCATTTTACATGCAGAAAAAATTAAGAATTTTAAGTATTGTAATAATGCTGAGGAGCAGAAACAGAAACCAAATGTAAATTTTTTCATCAGCATCGCATCTTGCTGTGTTTTTCCCCCTGTGTTGTAGAAATCTTTTCAGTATTTTCCACCTGCAAGTTATTTTAAGAATCTGTTAACAAAAACAGTGGAGGAACTTCTACTTGGAAGTCTGACAGTTTCACCACTTGGAAAGTTATTTGCGGCGAGGTTGTTTTGGTGGCTCTGGAATCTGATTTCCCTTTCTAAAAGGCACACAAAGACTGAGGCCCACCAAGCCGGCTGTCTCCAGGTATGAATTGGGTAATAATCACCCTCAACAACAAGCAGAGAAATACAAGCAAATTACTCCCAAGCACTTCAATAGCATCATTTGCATGCAACATAGTGGCGGTTTCATACAAACATCTACAAATAAAAAGAAAATCGCATCAGGCGAGTACACCATAATCACTATCCCACGACATGAAAGCCACAGCGTGCTGTAAGTGGTCTGTCTGATCTTCACTGGAGTGCTGTCTCCATCCCACTGTCACAACCAGGCTTTAGTTAAACTGCCTGGAGTGCCCAAAGTGGGCCAGCTGGCTTTGGATGTCAGACTGTGAGCACTTTTTGGCATCCCCACCTCCTCCTGTTTTTGCCTTGCCAAAAAGTGCTCTCAAGCCTGATCTCCATTTCAAAAGTGGAGGGTGGGGAGGCACTTGAGAGAGCAGCTGCCCAATAGAGATCCTTTCTGAGCAGGTTTATGGTTAGAAGTGGAGCTGGGAACACCGGCCCGACTTGGGGTTCTGCCCATCTGGTGGTTTAAAGCTTAGAGGACATGAGGGAGAGGAAGGAGGGCCTTTTCTCCTTCTGTCACATAAATGATACTGAATATTTGGATACCCTGTCATGTGTTTGCTGTCATTTTGTGAGTTTTCTCTTGGTTTTAATGGACATGGATGTGACAAATTACCTGTGATTTCTGTATATTAGCCACTGCATAGTTGCCCTGGGAGATCCATGAGGTGTCCTCAGCTACCTTGAAACCTGTTCCTGACAGATTGATCCTAAACCGGCCCTAAAAGAAGACAGAAAATATGAATACAATATGACAGTGAAATATACTTAAAAGGAAATAACTTAATGTTGTAATGCATTTATTTGTATGAGGACAAGGATGGACAAGCATGGACCCATGATACATGCTATACAGTCTTTAAAATGCACACAATTCAACAAGAGAATACATACACAACAGCACAGAACACAGAACTCAAAAAGAACAGCATAAGACTCAACTATGTGAACAAAGCAGCGCACTTGTCAAAGAAAACAGGACATCAGCCGAGCTGCAAAATTGAAAGGTTGTTGGTTTTTGGATGATTCCAAAGAATGTATTCCAAATCTATCTCGGCATGAAATGACATGATTGCTATTAGCGCTTCTGTCACATTAGACCTTTTGACGTGTCCTAGCAGGAAAAGCACAGGTATAATTAATAACACTAATCGCATCTACATTCCTTTAAAGGTCTTGCTTTTATACTCATCTGAGTGGTTCCACTTCATGGAACTGAGTCACCACTGATGTTATTTGTTACTTGTGCACTTTTCCTGTTGTGACAAGTTAAAAAATAATCCTAAAAGCTGCCATGATTCTCACCTGTGGACAGCGGGCGGCGCTGTAGCAGTCTCCAGCCGTAGCAAACGGGACACTCTTGCCTTCACGGGTGAAAGCAAACCTCCAGTCTGTAGCTAAACATCAAGATGAAGCAACAAGCTAGTCATTCATGAAAATCTCTCTCTCGAAATTTGTCACTGAAATTTTTATAATGATAGCCTGCGTCTGCCATAATGACCAAATCTTATGCTGTTTACAATAAAGCATGCCTTCGTTTTAAGGTCAGCCAAATGTACAGTACAAGTGTGATTCTGTCTAGTTAGAGCAGTTTCACTTCATCCCCTCGAGCCTTGTAATTCTGTGTTGCTTAAATGAACCTTGAAGACATCTTGAGCCCATTAACCCTCGTGAACACGGACATAATTAAACGGCAAAGGAAGCTCTTATTTCAGAGTAATGTCGAGTTAACGTTGGCACAGGATGCTGCTGAGAGTGTGGGCAACTCACTGATGATGTTCATCTTCCTGAGGTCCAGGCGCACTTTGGAGAAGGTGGTGATGCCGGCAGCGGTGTAGTCTCTTCGACAGTCGCAGTCTTCTCTTCTGGAACCATTGGCTGGACAGTGGGTGGGATCATTAAGCCTGGGAAAGACACACACACACACACACACACACACACACAGAAGATACTTTAGCGCTTTACACTTCCATGCAATTTCTTCATTTACGGGGAAAAAAATGCAGCCAGGATTCCGCTGGATTGTTGTAATGAAACAGGCTGTTCTCATTGTTATCCTGTTAGCTGTTTACCTGAAGCCAAAGATCTCAGAAAAATTCTCCCCTTCGCCGGTCGTCAAGGTGATGTACTCCTGTGGAGTCTCTGTCTGCATTCCTGCACAGTAGACCTGAGAAGAAAAAAAAAAAGGGCAAAGGAGGAGTAAAAGGGGAAGTAGAGGTGGGAGACCAGACGGAGGAGGAGGAGTGGGGAAGCAAGGGCAAAAGAAAGGCATGGAGGTGATAAGATGGTAGAGAAAAATAGCCAAGTACAGAGAAGGTGCAGATTTGGAAATGTTACAACAGCAATTTCAAGGCCTCAGAAAACGCAGAAGATTGTGTGTGTATTGGAAACGCAAAATGCACTCAATCCCTAAAATGACCTGAGCTGGCCTACTCTGCAAAGTCATTTTGAAGGCAGTGAAAGAATTTCCTCTGACTGCGTGTTATGAAATGCGCTGCATCTATTTGCAGCTTTTTTCCACAAAGCCACAGTGCCAAAAGTATGCCTAAACACATGTGAGCAGAGATTAATTTTAAGCACAGAGAAACATATAAACAGCACAGCAAAACATTTTGTTAGTGTTTAAGACATTCGAAATGTCAAGAGAGAAACCTTAACAAGTGTCTGTTCCTCACCATAAATAAAACCTGTTATGGCTTCACAAGCTGTGCTTTGTGTACTGGTGAGGTAAAAGGATGATATTATCTTACCTTGAGTGCTTTTCCTTGAATGCTGAGAAAGTGTTCGCTGTCTGGGATGGGGCCACTAATGCTCTGGATGTCTTGACAGCTCGAAGGCAAATGGCCTTGAGACACAAAAAGAAGCAGGAATAAGTAAGTATTCAGGAGTGTATTATCCAACGATTTAACACAGGACAGGCACTCAGGCTGTATACACAGATGTGTGCACATCTTTCACAAATTTCAGCAGTTAAGTCAAGTGTGGCAAATCACTTCATCGAATCAAAGAAAACCAACAGCCACTCACTCTTTGATGTCCCATAGTACCGTAGGGAAGTAAATACACTGAACAGCAAATCTTTGATGCTGGCCTCGGTTCATAAATATTTCACTAAAGGCCAAATTTCTGAGATGACCAGTTTGTGTTGAGCCATACCTAATACTGGAATTCGAGATGCTTTCATTTGGCTTGTATCTAATCCTGGTAGCCTTGACATTGGTTAAAAGAGCAATTTTCTTGCAGCACTCACAGCTTGGATTCCTGCAGACTTTTCTGGCTTGTGGCCTCGCATCTTGAGAGCACCTATTGCTTTGCTGACCATCTGCTGAGACACACCGCAACGTCCTCTCCATCACTCCATCCCCACAGCTCACTGAACACTGAAGGGAAGCGAGAGAAGCAAACTTAAACGTGCGGATGACAGTTTGTCAGAAATTGTTATCGTCACAGTGACAGTTTGAAAAAAGAGTATTTATCATTTAGGCTCAATACAGGTCAAAGCTTTTCATGTTTCAGCTTATAATCCACCAAATGTTGTCTTATTTATGTAAAAGAAAATATTGAAATAGACAAATAAAATCCATACTTGTGCCTCTAGAGATCAGACAGATCAGCATTAGCAATTAATGTTCACAAATGTACTGTATTTTACAACTGGAAGGCTGAATAATGACAGAAAATGGTTTTATCTTTTATTTAGCTGCAAAACTAAGTCTTTCATGAAGCACAACCACACAAAAACAACTTTTGTTTTTACAAAAATATGGCCTTTGATTATATTTTAAAAACGAATGTGACAACCATGCATGTCTCATCTTGCAGACAAATGAATGAGACAACGTTGAGAAGCATAGACTCGCTCACCGGTCCCCAGACTCCAGCCCTCCACTCCTGGGACGATGGGCACGGGTCCAGATTACAAGGCATGTAGCTCTCAGGGGGGGTCCCAGGGCAGTTGGACAAAGACTGATGGCCGTACTCATAGTTGTCATTCTCCACATGCACCTCACTGCAGGAGATCAGACGCTGGCGGTATCCCTGGCCACAGCTGGCTGAGCACTGGAGGAGAGAATAAATCACCAGCATGAAATAACAACACTGGAAACACGGGTGATTTCTGGGCATTCCTGCGTCACTGGATTAAAAAACGGTGAGTTACATTAGTGGTTATGAATAGTATTGCCATTTAAACCAAACACTGAAACTTTCACTGATCATCTAAATGCCACACAGCTTTTTTTTTTGCCTCTCACCTCCGTCCATTCCCCTGTGATCCAGATGGATTCACAAGCATGGGTGTTGCAGCTCTCTATGTGTGGCGGCCTGATCTGGTTCACACAGTACATCTCATGGACCTCCTGCTGGTTGTGGTCCACACACTGCAACACTCGATGACGGTGGCCCGATCCACATGACTTACTGCACTAAAGTGGGGACAAGACAGACGCTGGTGTTTTACCGATAGGTATGAGCGGTATTACGAAAAACGCTGCAACATTCTGTAATTATACATGCGACATAAATGGCATTTAAAGAGATTTGTTCTTTGGAATAAAGTGGATCTAATTACAGTACACATCAAAAGTGAGCACACACCGATGAAATATCACTTTAATATCAAATATTCAACCTTGTATCACCTCCTAACTATTGCAATGCCACTAAATTGAACAGTTTGATATTTGCTTTTATACAAAACTAACAGTTTAAATGTACTATATTAAGAACACAGGCTCCACTGTAGGAACTTAATGTAATGAAGTCATTACTGAATTTCAAAGCTTTCATTTATATGTGCACCTTTATTTTGATGACAACCTCAATTCTCAGACCAAGTCATAGTTTTTCTTCTTTAGAGACTCTTGCGTAATTTTGTCACTTTGCTTTGTATTGTGCTAGAATATTCTCTTCTGTCAAGCTTCTGGAGACTAGGAGTCATCTTATCAGCTAGTATTTTGGTTTATCATTGGGCATCCATAACGCCATCAGTAACTGTCATGTCTCCAACTCCTTTTGCACTCATGTGGCCACACATCAACACACGCCAATCTCCATACCTCACTGTCAGGACTGTGCACTCACTGTGGTCATCCTGGTCAGGATAAAACACATGCTGGACCCCATGTGAGCTGAACAAATTTATCTTGGGTTCATTTGACCAAAAAGTGCTCTAAATATTAATCACATGTCTTTTCATTTCATTTGGAAACATCCACACTTGCAGTTTCATGCCAAAGAGCATGCACTTATGTGTCAGTGACCAAAGGTGCATAAAGCTTTGTTGCACTTTTGTAATTTGGGGCTTGAATTTTCAATATAGTCTCACTAAAGTATTTGTTTTGGTTTGTGTATAAGTGGAAATACTGCACTTGTCAACTTCGAAATAATCCAAAATATTCAGTGGTGATACAATGTTGAATCATTTGTCGTTTAAATGATATTCTACAGGGGTGGACTCACTTCTGTTGTATACTGTATAAAGTATATAAGCATCTGTGACTGCACAAAGAGGCTTCAGTTTAAGCAAAGTACAGCTTCATCAGCAATCATTAAGGAAAAGGCATCAGTGCTTTGGAACAACAACAAGGAAGAGTAGTTAAGCAAGACTACTTTGGACTGTGGGTGAAAATTGTCAAAACAGTAGATAAGGCCTGAGAACACACTGCGGTTCTGAGTGGAAGAACCCGAGCTCAGGACATGGTCAAGTCCTGAGTAGAGATTGCACAACTTGTAAGTCCTGAAACAGTTTAAACCCCATGCCAACAATGTGTCTGACACGGGGTCTGAGCTGAAACTGACTACCAGAAAGTGACTGCCTACGTCTTAACATCCAGGCACTTCAGTGAGCCAGGAATCAGTGGGCTGTTTGTTTTCATGGCTGACACCAATCATCTTGTTTAACAGAGGAAACTTGTGTTTTATACTTGTGTTTGACCCATTCATACCAGTCCCTCACATAACTGCTACTAGATGAGATCAAATATAAATACTGTATACTTTTTAAACAGTTTGCAGACAGATAAGTAACACGATGGACTAATATCTGCCTGAGCAGGCTGCTAATCGACACCAATATCTTTGATGAGGTTACAATAACTCAATGTTAAATGCAGAATTGTGTGTTCAGCCTTTCATTCCAATACTAGCCAAGGTCTGATTTTTAGAACCTACACTACAACCTACACTCCTATATCAGAAGTTACAAAAGACAAACAGTATAACTGTGAGACTACTGACTGGTTGTTTTCTAAATCAAAATAGGGGATTCCAGTGTTCTTGGGGGACAGCCAGTGTTTCTATGAAAGTGGTATCCTTACTTAGAAGTCTTGGAACCATCACAACAATATCGTATGACATTTACATTCACATGGACACTCAAATATTACAACATTCAAGTCTGTCAGAGTTGTAAGACAAACACTTTAACATCTTAGCAAAGACTTGAGAGTAGTTTCCACTTGCGTCAGAAACACTCACTGGTGAACACTGCGGCGTTACGACTACAGCCAGTCCAGCTGGTCTTCATCACTCTTAATATGCTGAACACTGTCAAACAAATGAAATACCTGGAACTGCTGTGTTGAGTTGTGCTGTGCTGACAAGTACTTGAGTTTTAGTGTGTTTAAGCAAAACTGACAGTAGAGAAAGATGGTAAATATTTCATTCTGCTATACAGCTTAGATCTACAGGGACAAGATACATCCGCAAAAGGAAATAGTGCTGATGTAAGATGTAAGTATCTGATTTGTAGAGTCAGTATGAGAGCATAAAACACATCAGGGTATGTTAACCCCTGCCAGTTGAACTGTTTTAATTACATCCAGCTGTTAATTGGGACACCCAAGCAGGGACCTACAAACACTTCTCTAGACTAATTAGACTCTCCTTTCAGAAAGGCATTTCATGCTGCTCGGTGACCTAGATTCAACATCCCTTGAACACAGTGACGATGAAACTCCTGCTGCAGATGCCTGTTCTAATAGCCTAACCAACAAGGATATGTAGCCTCCAGCACTGAGAGAATTGCTGACTGGCACTCAGCAGGAATGTACCCATTAAAGGTAGAATACACAGGTATGTTTGCAGCTTTATATTATATTTTTGCTGTTTATTTTATTATTTGTAT
>NW_007578577.1:131434-170708 GCF_000690725.1 Stegastes partitus
AGGCCAGAGCGTCTCATTTACCAAGCTGCAACACAGCTAATGACTACAGCAGCTTGCACCTGAGGCTGGTGGGGTAGCAACATGAGCAAAAAAACCAACAAGTCTCAACAATTTCATTTGAACAAGGAATAGGTGAAAAGAGGATGTGACTCCACCCATTTCTAACTGAGACCCGCCTCCTTCAAAGAACTGACTAGAGAAGGATTTGGAGGGAAAATGACAAATCTTTATGGATGCACGATATATTGACGACCACATTGGTATCAGCTGATATTAGTGTTTTTTCCTATATATCGATATCGGTCCGATGAACAGATTTAGCCGATGTGAAAAAACGATGATTGTCTCATATTAGCACCTTTGTCTCTACATTTGATATTGCTGCTATTTCAAAGATGTGTTTACTGAAATGGTCCTGGACTTGAACGCTAAATATGTTAAAACATATCTAAATATGTTTTGCTTTTGCTATATAATAAAGAAGACTATGTGGTCTAACTTGGTATGGGCTTCTTTTGAATACTTTCCCGTTCTCACAGTACTTACACTCATTTTTCGGTGTGAACAAAAATTAAATATCGAGATCGATAATATCGGTTATCGGCAAGATCAGAAATCTTAATATCAGATATCAGCATCGGCCAGAAATTTTTATATGGTGCATCACTACAAATCTCATAAGAAATAACTAAAACGTTTTCAAATACAGGTAGAAAATTGTAAATTTACTTCGGGCTAAATCACCCATAACATGAAACGGAGGGTCTTTTATGTAGTTTCTCGTACTCTTTGCAACCTGCATACATGTTCTATTATAACCACAGCAGTGAAGTTTCCTGCTTTCCAGCTACGTCTGAAAAAGCACAGGAACGATCCACTTGTAAATGACAGGAACTAGCCTTCTGCTTTGTGAGGGGAGAGAGAGAGGGAGAGAGAGAGAGAGAGAGAGAGAGGGAGAAAGGATCATCTGATTCTCATCAGGGCATGAAGCAGCTCGCCTCCTCTCCTCCCCTCTGGCCTCCTGACAGGCGGCAGCGCAGCAGCGACTCTCATACTTCACCACAAATGACAGAGCACATTTCATCCTGCCGGGGTGAGGCAGAGCGGCAAAACTACTTGTTTCGGCACACGGTGTTTGTCGTTCTTACCGTCTGCCAGTCGCCTTCTCTCCACCGGTACCGAGAGGGACAGTCAGCCACCCGGCAGCTCTGGCTGGACGCCGGGCGGGAGCGCTGGGGACAGCCGCTCTCCAGCGCGCTCCGCCGGTCTCCGACCTGACAGAAGACCTCCCGGCGCTGGATGCCGTCGCCGCATGATGCTGAACACTGAAAGCAGAGCAAGTAAGAGCTTTGACTAAAGTAGAATTAGTTTTTTGTTACTGTATTAGTTTATAGTTGTGCATCAACTGGTCATCATATTCACTACCTATAGTGACATATGCATGAGTTTAATGGTGTATTACTTTTATTAGATAGTCTGAACTGACATATATACCATGTATTCAAGGGAATTACTGAAAAAAACAATAAATATATGTTTTTCTATTATAAATAATACGGGGCATTAAGTTGTGTGTAGATGTCACTTATGTCCTTAGACTTTATGTGATTTTGTAATTGATGAAACCCACATTTGTCTCAACAATTCTGAACAACATGCCTGGAGATGTGCTTTTTCCCTCTTTGCGTTTCAGTATTAACTCAAGTGTGAGGTCTCTTGGGTCTATTGGCGTATCATCAGTTTTTTTTTGTAGCAATGTAGATGACTCCTATACAGTGCATATTGAGCACAACTGAGGAAACATGGGATGTTAAGATAATAAAGCCTCCGTGTCCACGTTGAAGCGATATGACTCATGCTGACTGCGTTGTTGCAGAAATGAAAGTTTGGTTCGTGAAAGTGGTCTGTTTAGTCAATCTGTGTGCAATCAACAGCAAACACGCGTGAGATGAAAGCCGGACTTTTATGCAGTAATGCAAAACACATTTCTGCAGAGAACAAAAAGATGGAGAGAGTTTGGCTGAAACAATTCTATGAAGCAACCGACTTTTATTTATTTATTTATTCATCTTTTAATCTTTTTCAGGTTCATATTTAGGCTTTTGATGTGATTTTTACACTAACTAATGTCTGACTTGTTTCCTTTCGAACAGATGCTGTTACTTCTGAACAACCTGCACTGCTCTGATGTTAATGTAACTCTGTTGAATGACATATTTACTTTATAACACTGTGACAAAGAGTGAGAAGTACTATATTTGTGTTTTGCAGTTTCAGATTTTTACACAAATGTATAAAAGCACACTGTCTGTTCCACACGTATTCACATGGTCATTCACAAAGTGAAGCAGTCGGACCCTGATGCACTGGGCTGTACTTGACTAAGAGCCTCGTGTGCAGTATCATTTTCTCCTGGCACGCATCCTGCTCCACAGCTGTTTCGATCAGACACACATCCTCTCTGACGTATGGAGCACAGATGTGTCTCAGACCGGTGTGATGAATCCAGAGAAAGAGGACAGGAGAAGAGAGAGAGAGAAATAAAAAAGAGACGTAGAGAATAAAGGGAGGGAAAGAAAATGGGGAACAAGCACATGGCGGGTTCTGCAGCAGCCCAGGTGCACTTAATGACTTTGTCTGGCAGGATGACGCGAGTGAAATGCCTCTAGTAGGGCATTCAAAGAAAAGACCAACATGTGGTTCCCATCGGGGGAGGCAGGAGATAGAGAGAGAGAGAGAGGTGGGAAAGAGGGCCTGGAAGAAAAAGTGATCTTTGGGGGAAGGCAGCAGGGAAAGAGGATAAAAGGGACAGAGAGGAGAGGAAGGTGAGGGGCAGAGGAAGAGAAAATACAGAGATGAGAGGGGGAGATTTACACTGGCTGGACTTCAGATCAAAAAGCAGGGTGAACATCCCTCCTGCTGTCCAACCCACTGTATTCCAGCATTCAAAATGTCAAACTGTCTGTCTGCTGCACCCCGGCACACCATCATGTGATGTGTAAAGACACCCTGCCTTAGTTAGTGGCTCAGCATGCTGCATAAATACAGTCAGGTTCAGCTGCACATGTTTCACACATATGGACATAGTTGCCAGCAAGCTGGTAAGCATTAAAGTGGTAAGAGAGAGAGAGAGAGAGGAAAAAAAAAAACCCTGACATGTCTGGCAGCGTGAGAACAGAAAGTAGAGGAGTGTTTTATGGTGGGGTCAGAAAGTCCTACCTCTCCCCAGTTGCCAGTCTTCCACTTTGGGCATCGTCCGCCTCGGCAGCGCCTCTGCTTGCTGGGTCTGGGGGAAAGGTGCTGGCAGTTTTCTTCCGGGACGGGACGGCCTGACTTGGTCACACAGCTCACCTTCCGGGACTTCACACCTCTTCCACAGGAGGCTGAGCACTGCAGGATGGAGAGAAGGAGGTAAATAGAAATAAAAAGTTTAGATTTGTGATGCTCCAAAACTGTGAAAAAAAAAAAGTGATGTGCTTGGGTGGGGTGCAGAATGATGTTTAATATGTTGAATATCAAGTTTAATGAAAACCGAATGTGCACGACAATAAAAAAAAAGGGAATGTAGCTTGAGGCATGTTTAAACAATTAATGAACTGGTGGATCTGTTTTTCTGTTTCAAAAAACCCCCCAAAAACAACCAAAACCGTATGAGACCCAGTTACGTGTTGGCAGCCTGACCAATAGCAAAGCGTGCCCGCTCACCCCGGCAGCAGTTTGTTTCACCTCCGGGTTCACCGAGTTACTGAAAGTCTAACTCAGTGTGACAGGCAGACACACACACAGCAGCGTAACAGGAGGGAGTGGAGCAGGGCCGGACTGTGCTCGGATAATCAAAGGGGGCGTTGCATACGGGGATGGATGGGAAGCGACAGGCTCAGAGTTGAACGAGTACGTGGCCCAGCGTGTGGTTCTGTCCTGATCAGCAAGGGACTGTACTGGACAGGAACATGCTGTGACCTCTCACCTCATTCTGGGAGGACGAAAGGTAGGAGGGCTCGCGAAAGGGACTTAAAATCCCCTTTATAAATACAGGCGACTCTCACATCCCAATTTCACATGCAGCGCTTTAGATTTATTGGAACTGTGCTGTCAGGAGGTCATCGGTTCGATCAATGGGACAAAAAAGATTCAAAGACAAGACAAAGAAAATGAGTCGTGAGCGGCATCGTGTGATTGCTTTGAGGATATTGTGTTTACATTTTAATAAAAATGACATTGACTGTGTTGCTTGTGTGTCGTTTTTAAGATAGCACCCACGATGAGTAGCAGAATAACATTTCCGTCATGAGAATTATCTGTGTCAAAACATGAACCACTAACTACATCAACAGAGATAGTATATTTCATGCTACCGGCTGACATGAACACTATATATACACACACACACTTGTTTTAGATAAAACTGTGGAGAGTTAGTGGGTAATCACTGGGGGGAATTGGACCTTCTAGTAAAAGGTTAAAGTCATTAAAGAAAGGCATTTAAAGATCAAGACATTCTTCTTCGCTGTTGTTCAGTTCAAACCTCAGGTCATTCTTTAGCACATTTTTACACAGGCTTTACTGCTGCTGCACCGTGCTGACAGAATACCGTGAGAATTGGTAGAAATAGGTCAAATTTAAACACCAAGCGTTTTATCAGTCCGCAACCTCCCACCCCCATTCCGACGCAGGGTTCATTAACTTTGCCCACAAGGTCTCTTGACTTCTGTAATTATCCAGTGCACAAACACAAACACTACTTACACACTCGTGTCCTTAACATTTTCTACTTCATGAGATAAGAGAGCGGAAGCACCTTTTATGTGAAGTTCTATCAGATAACATATGTTAGGAATAGGCACTATAGAAATAAAATTGAAAGCATTATTTTATATCAATGCACATTTGACAGTGCTAATAATCAATCCGACCTATTTGAACTGACTTATGAACTCATCCTCGGAGTTTCAGACACTAATCCACAGCAGCAAAGCTTTGGTCTGCACTATGGGGAAATGACCCCCAGTCTCCATTGTCAGCACAGTGTTTTGGAACTCTATTGGACACCTTTTTTATTGTTTTTTTTTAACCCTGGATCACAGGCAATTTCCCAGAAGTCGGCCTGTGCTGATGGGTTGAACCGGGAAGGGGCCCCTCCCCAGATCAAACGTGACCTCTGACCCGTCAGTGCACCACTGCATTGTCTTGCTGACGCCTGCCCTTATTCGAGTCACTGTCAGTGGCCCCAACAATGGTACACTGTCATCAACCCGCATTAGACCACAGCAGAGGGGCCTGACAGAAAGGGGCAAAGGGGCGCTAGCAACTTCATAGCTGAGCACGCGTCACCAAGCATCCCAAAAAAAAGCCTGGGTATGCATGAAGAGTGAATGAGCACAATACATGAAATGGGAAGTGTACCGAGGCTCTATACGCAGCGCAGAGATTTACCTTGATGGAAACAGCTTTGAACTCCTGACACAGATGGTAAAAACATGGTCGCTGACAGAGGTCAGCAGAGGCCCTGACTGCATAAAATAACAAGGATATTGCTCGCTGATTTGTGTGTTTTCATTCAGGGAAAAACACCCCCTTGAACTGACTGGCAGGGAGGGACAAGCTTTATAAGCTATTTGCCAGGCCTCTTTTAAAATCTTTTAGCCATAGGTAAAGTACTAAATAATATAGGCCACTTCCTTATCCACAAACACACTGTAATTACCATAAAGCTTGAGTCGGTGATGTGGAGTTAACCATTTCAATACAGGGCTTAGCAGCAGGAGTACAATGTTGCAAGCAGCGAGGCTATTAGTCTAAATGAATGTTGTTAAAGGCTGGTACTTGGATCAGTTATCTCAGTTTATGCCTTTTTATAAAACAACCAGTCCAGAAGTGGAAGTTACCGGCAAGATTTTTTTTTCCCTTTCCCCCTAATTTACTGTGACCTTGGCCTGGTCACTGTATGTGACCAAAAAATGTTTTGTTCAAGTAAGAATGAAAAAAAGCCTTTGATAGTACCTCTACTTCACTTTAATCGTAACCTTTTCTGCAAATGAACAGAAATCCAACAAAATCCATAAAAAATTAAATATTGACATAACATTATAATGAATGAACAATAAATACAAGTAATTACATAAATATACAGAAATATTCTTGAAACATAGACTAATACTGCCATTTGTGAATAAGAGACATACATTATACTTATTTCAAGAGCCTGTTGATATAGTGTTTGTGCTATACTGCTATTTGCACCAAGAGGTTGACCACAAGGAGTCAAACTGCTAAGACTGAAAAATGAAACTAAAAGGGAATACTAGGAGGATTCGCTATGGTGTGTTAACACTGTGTTCTACTTTCACTGATTCAACCTAGATTTGAGTTTACGCTGCCTTACAATCACACATGGGAGTCATTACAAGCAATAGTGCTCATTAGTAAATGATGTGTGGTAAAAAATGTACTCACTGCTGTGTTAACAGGCCCTTAAAATAAGGTGTGATGTCAGTACAGACATTTATGACCAGGAGGAGTCAACTGGGTGGGCTGCAGGCAAAGTTGCCCCTAACCACAGATTCTGGATCAGTTTTCACTGTAATCATGGGAATGGTAAGCATTACATGGTGGGAGATGACACACACGTCAGATCTGTGTTTAGGGCCATCAACTGCACTGGGTAGCCTCAACAACTCATGCTTAATCTTAGCCAGCCAAAATCCCTCCAGTGCAAGGGAGAGAAAGATACGGCAGGGGGGCAATCATAACAGAGACTGAGGTAGACACATTAGGTTGGCTCAGAGTAAGAGCTCTGGATACAAAACACCATTAACTTCCCCTGTGGTCACAGGTATCACATGTTGAAAGTACGACATTTAACAGCCCATTCTCTTAAAGGTTAAGCAAGTTATTTGATGGACAATCAAAGACAATTCAACATTATTTCATCAAATCTGTGATACACTTTGCATTTTGCTGATCAATCTGATCAGCGCACAAACTGCTCATGGAAAGAAATAAAAAGTACAGAAGAGGCAGCATCAAGAAGCAATGTGCCACAATAAACACCTAACCAACCAAAAATGTGATGGTTCATGTTTGATATTCATATCTTATATCTCCCTTGTTTGGCCAAAGCACCACTGTAGTGTAGGTTATCATTGTTTAATGGCTAGTCGAGTTGTGTTTTGTTCCAAGTGAGGTATTGTTGAGCATAGCATAGCATATTTAGCAACTCCAAGTACTTACTGTACAAAGCAAACATTGACTAACACAATATAAATACACTCATGTCAAGCACCTTTGAAGCAGAGAGCTTTAAAACTATTGTTTTGGCCACACTAAGGAAATCTGGGTCAAAACTCTCCGCCAAACTGGAATACAATGGCTATTAGTTCTAACTACCACAAACTCCGTGAGACACTTTATTTTACAGCGCTGGTACAGCTGCTGTTTCTTGGTCTTTACTGCTGATACTGGACGTTTCAGGCACTTTTGAGTTAACACAAGTCTGCTTCAGTGTCAGTGTCATTTTGGGGCAACGCCACTGTTGGTTTCATAGCAGGGGGTAAATATATCAACTGTAAAATAAAGTGTCTAAATAAGATTAGTAACTTCTCTAAAAAACACATGTGCCTTGAGACAAATTGAATTCTTGATACAATAGCCATTTCAAAGATGTATATAGTACAAAGTTGTATATAGTACACAGACCAGATACAGTCCTATGTAAGTTGGTGCTTCATATGTTCATAACAGAACATTGATTATATTACGTAGCACCACATATTTGGAGATTATGGGCCATTCTTTGGATAATAAAAGAACAAGGCATCATACTGTATATTCCTGATATACAAAAACATTCATCAGTATTTGCATATGAACAATGATTGGCTAAATGTGCGAATACAAAGAGCTAAGACACAAATAAATCACTTTTTAAAGTTAATGCTATATACAGGAGATAAAAAGGAAAAAAAAATATCTTAATAAATAATCTTTAAAAACAATATTTTACAAAACTAACTTTGATTGTGATACAAAGTGATCCTGAATTTTTCAAAAACTAACACAAGGCTCAACAACAGTTTAATGGTAACTAGGACTGACAAAAAAAAAAAAAAAAAAATGTCCTTATGTTCTTATGGTCACAGCTGTCACGGAAGTAATTTGTGATGATTTTTCTTTTTTTTGGCATTTTGCAAGTGAGTGAATCTTTACCATTCAAGTGCAACAGAAATTAGCTTTCCGAATGTCTTGAGGAAACGCTGACCAATCTCAGGCACCAGAGAGGGAGCAGGAAGTGGAGGGGGTTAAAGTTAAAAGTATGGAAGCTGGAGTGTACTATCTCCAGTGACACAAGCACCACACTCATCCTGCTCCTTTAAGACTGGTTTTGAAAGAGTAAGACTACAGGTATTTGAAAACATGTGAGGTTGAAGAACAAGGTATAGTGTATTTTTTATGAGCGTACCGAGCTCCATGGGTCTGTGCTCCAGTGGGGGCTAGAAGGGCACGGCTGAGTATTGCACTGCTCACGATCTGGTGGCTTGTCATGGATCTCGCAGCTCAGATCGTTGAAACGCTCGCCATTTGGACGCTGACACACCACCAGCCTTGTCTTTATCCCACCTCCGCATGGCTTAGTGCACTGAAGAAAGCAGGAGGAGAGGTTGAGGAAAAGGTTTTCAAATGTAAAAAAAAAAAGTGGGGCCTTTTATTTCAGGTAAAAATAGATCTGTTTCGTGTGAAGCATAAAGAAGGTGATCCTGATTTCTAAGGTATTATTTAAACACTAATGACCATTGCACGTTTCGTTTCTAAGTTAGATCAAGGAGATTCAAGGGCTTTGGTAAAGTTCAACGATGTCTTACCTCTCCCCAGTTGCCATAGATCCACTGTGGACACGGCCCTGACTCACAGGATCGCTGCTCATTGGGTCGGCTGCGATCCTCACAGCTGTTGGCGGGGTAGCCGTTCTCATCCTGGCACACTACTACACGCCGCTGGAAGCCCCCTGCACATGTGCTGGAGCACTGTTGTTGAAGAGACAAGAGAGGGCACACTGTCAAAAATATGGTAATAAGCAAGTCTATAGGTGTCAATGACTTCCTGAGGGGGATTATTCATTCGCATTTCATTTAGATGCAATGATGAACAAATACAGCAAAATAAAACATCCAGCTGAAAAGTAGCACTGGGTTTAATGCACGTAGTACACATTGTAATGGACCTACTCTGAGACATATACCATGTGCAAAAACAAGCTCAGACAAAAAAAAATCAGACAATACTAAGAGGGGGCGCCTCATGTCAAATGACTGAACATTTCTGCTGCTATATTAAAGTTCATATCCTCAGGACAGAGGAAGGAAGAGTCACTAGAAATAGCTTAATCACTTCCCAGAATTATTTAAGGTCAAAGTTATTTTTGGTAATCACTTAACCATTAAAAAGAAACAATGCAGCAATACAGAAAATAGAAAGAGATCCATGGGGCAGGACAGTCTTTGGCCATTAAGCCACGTTGTCCTGTGGTATCAAATCAAAATGCAGAAAAATGGACTTTATCAAGGTATGTATTAGGTACAAACTGTTCTAGGAAATGACTGGATTTTGTAGATGACCTTTGTGATTATACTTTACATCCCTATAATACAAGGAATGAAGACAGTACTGGGAATTAGGAGTAGAAATTTAGTTAGGGCAACTTTAAAGATCGATATATATCTGTTTTGTAAGTATTAGGCGATAGTCTGAAGATGGTTAGCTTAGCTTGCCACAACGACTGGAAACAGGAGGAAACAACTAACCTGCCTTCCAAAGATCATAAAATCTTCCAACAAGGACCTCTGACACCCACTTAATACCACGCTATATTTGTTTATTCCATTCACAAAACTTACTAGCTGCTTGCTATTTCACTTTTACAACACAGAAATGAAAGTAAATAACTCTCACATGAGAATAATTGTGTGTACTTTCCTAAACAGTACCTGGTGTGGACAAGTAGCTTCCTAATGGTAGCAGCCTATAAAAAACATCCACCTGAGCCCAGCCTCAGTTCAACTCTGCCTCACTTTAGTGCAAAAATGTTCTTTTATTGTATATCATCTGAAGGATTGATTGCCTAAGATAAACACAACATTTCAATGTCAAGCTCCAGAGAAACTGTTTGTTGCACAGTGTGATGTCATGTATTTGTGTGTGAGATCCCTCACCGCGCCCCAGGGTCCAGTCCGCCACTGGTGGGATTGGCTACGGGGCAGGTTGTTCCTGGTGCTGGTGTTCGGCGAGGACGGCAAAGGTCGGGATTCACTGGGGCGGGACGGGCATTGAGACATGGCGCAGTCCTGCTCTGTGGCAGGACGATCGTCTGGGTCACACTCACTAGCATTCACTTCTTGGTCACTGAAGTTGACACACAGGACCTGTCGTGTTGTCTTTCCCTGGCCACAGGTTACAGAGCACTGAAAGCACAAACATACGGAGCAGGTGAAGAAGTAACTCAGGGCCGTAAATGTAAATAAACACAAATCCACAAGCCATCAAATGCAACCCCCAATTTCAGTCTTTGTTGTCACTTCTCAGCATTTGCAGGTGGAAAATGAAGAGCTCCAACTCCAGGTTCAGCTCTCTTTTCCCTACATTGGTCTAGAACAATGTCCCACTGACTGTAGCTGCTGCAACTGCAGATCTCAACACCCCAAGACACCAAAACCATTTCACCAGGTACAACAAAATACCAATTTCGTGACCTGTCTTTCTGCTGAAGGCCAAACCAGAGGTCACCAACAGCTATCACTATATAACAACATAATCTTGATGCCATCCAAGTGGAAAATCTGCACCAAAATTCCAAAAAAAACCAAAAACAACGACAAGGCAATGTGCAAAGGTCCTCCAACACCGACTTACCACAGGCGTGACTTGGCATGAAGACTCTGGCATTGACTGACAATGCAGTATCTCTTTGAAGGACCAAAATAACGCAAGGGAGATCTTCCACAAAGCAACTATGGTGTCTTTCACAGCTCCTTCTCTGCAGAGTCAACTTTCTGCCGTGCATGAAGTGATCTATTATACTTATGCAACAGCCATCTCCTCCACAACCCAGCCTAGGATTACACTGTCCAGAGGTTTAAACAGCTCTGTCACAACGTTTCACATGATTATAGATACTGTAAAGGGGTTTTGCATTACGTAAATGAAGCTGATATAAATAATGCAACACTAAACAAAGCTGTCGCACAACATACTGTAACCTGCACACACCCTGAGAACAATTACAAAAATAGGTCATATTGTAGCGTGCTGCTACATAGAGAAGAATGTGTTGTTTTGAGGTCATAAGTCTAGTGCTGTGTGTCCATGTGTGGCTTGAATAGGCCTCTGAAATCTTTTCGGCCTTGGGATGAACCGTTTCCTTTCAGGGGGTCAATGAGTGTCTTTGGCTTGGTGGTATACGTGTGGGTGTGCATGGATGTGTGTTTGTGTGTGTGTATGGTGACCAGACCTGCAGTCTGACTGTACTGTATCACCAGGACTCTGATGAGAAACATCTGTAAACAAGACTGGAGCCCCTCACTGCAGCCCCTTCCATCTCCCAGATCCAGAAACTTGCGCTTCACTCCCAATTCCTCTCTCTCTCTCTCTTTCTCAGATGCACAGATACACACACACACACACACACACACTCTTTCTCTTGCCTCACTACAGTCCTCCTCCACCAGAACTCCATCTACACTTGCATTCCAGCTGCCACCTTGTCTCCACATCTTTGCTCACAGTAACATCTACATAGTGCGTGCAGGCACCAACTTTGGTGTAGGTGAAAATGAATCCAGAGTACACTGAAATAAATAAATCTTGAACATCTGCGTGGCAACAATGAGGACAACAAAGCTGTCCGTCAGTACAACATGATGCAGATCAAAAAGGGAGCTATTATTGATTCAGCAGGAACATTCTTTTCCAAAACTTTCCACCACAACACAGGGTGGACTCATAAAAAAGTTTGGTGCAACATTTTGAGATAATGTATGACAGCTGGGTCAGTTAAAACTGAAGAAATTATGACGGCGGCTGGTTTTCTTACCACTGTCCATTCCAGCACTTTCCACTGTCCGCAAGCCACTACTGAGCAGACTTCCCTGGCCGGAGGTTTTGGGAGGTGGGCACATGCCGACTCCTCCGCCACGCCACCCTGGTTGTCACGACAACTTACATAGCGCATTCGTGTCCCTTTGCCACAGCTGGCGCTGCACTGTTGTGCAGAAGAGAAAGAGGTTAAGAAACTGAAAACCAAAGAAATGGACAGACTGAAATGTGACAAGACAACCAACCTGGGTCCAGGAACCAAACCGCCACTGGGTTTTGTGGCTCTGGTGGGAAGGGACTTTGGTCCCCGGGGGAATAGGGTGGCTGCTGGGACACTGGGCCATTTCACAGTCCTGTGGAAGAAGGGACACATACACCCATTCATGCAGTGATTAACAAAATGAATATACTGTAACAACATCTGTCCCTGACTACAAAATACCACGAATATCAGAGATAGCTCCTCTGACATGGGACAGTCATAAACAACTTAAACTATATTCCTACAGCTCTACGTTTGAGAGTAGTTATGTTTCCCATCAACCCTTTCTCCCAACCTTACCAAAACAACATTAACAGGGTCCGCCCCATCAGTTCAAACTATGGATTGTGGCAGTAAGCCACTCAGCATAAAGCCCTGATCCCTGTCATAACAGGTCATAGTGGAGTGGTATTCAGGGCTCCAATGCCCATGCTGGCGTGGTTGTAAACTCCACCCCTAATCCACCCCCTTGTTTCTCACCTTCCGCCCTTTCCTCTCTCCCCCCCCAATGCCCTCTGGTGCCCTCTGACCTTCCTTTTCTAGGAATGAGGGACTTAATCAGGTTGCACAGACTCTGAGTAGGCTACACATTCCACACTTTACCTCCTAAAAGAAATAAATAGGCCTCCAGGCAGTACTTAAAGTAGCTCTACGCTCACTTCCTGTCGTATTTTCATTTTGCAGGGATGCTGAGTTTTTGCAAATTATATAGGGAACCAGGAAGGGTTATTGACTGGTGTTTTTCCAATCTGTTTGTGGACATATTGAGAGTATCGTCCCTCCACTTCTCTCCTCCTTGTACTCTAACCTCCATCCATCCATCTCCCCTCTATTTCCAAGCTCGGTGGCGGGTGGTGGTGGGACTAGCGGCCTGGTGGCCCACTTCATGGCTGGCTGGTTAGAATCACAACGAGATGGGGCGACTGCTTCAGGGTCACTGGTCACCGGTCTCTGCCGACCCAGGCACCGGAATTAAGAGCTGCTGCGACTAGAGGGGGGCCTCATCCTGAGTCTGCATGCTCAGCCCTCTGAAATGGGTTTACGCCCAATGCTGAGCAAACAAAACTCTCATTCAGCTCAAAATACTGTAAGTTTCTTTGGTGTTTCTCTATCACTCTGCGTTGTAAGGAACACTTAGCATACAGATGGAGTGAAATGTAACCTAATCTATCGTCTGTCAGTCTGCATTGCAGGTGTTTGGGGAGATGACAGCAAAATATTTGAAAAAAGTATCAGAATTATGAACACGTCTTCTTTAAATATTAGTAATTAGTCATTTTAAGAACATCCTTTAAAACTAACTTGTGATATTTCTCTGAGTTATGATGTATTTGGTGTCTGTGGCCAAATGTCCAAGAACAGCTGTAACAACAAAGGGATGTTTTGAAAAGAAGACAAGGGTGAGATCCAAAATGAGAATAAATAAGACTGATGATTGGGATTTTGTCAAAGTCCAGAATCTGTGCTCATCCAAACGTTGTCTGGCAGGTAACAACTTAAACACTAATCAGTCTCCATGTCTGTCTGAGTAACAGCAAGTATTTCTACTGGTACTACTCTTCTAGTAGCTTCATTATACTTAAGTGTTCAAACATTAGATACTGTGCCATTGCCAGTCATTACAATTCCCACATTCTTCTCAAATTAATGATGCTACTGAAGCTGTTTTGAAAAGAGGTGGAATTCCTGTTGACACATATTTTAATACATACTCTAAGGAAAATAGGAATTATCAACTATTAAATACTTCATTTATTTGTTATTGTTGTGCTTTATAGTCTTAAGCGTCATTAGGTGCTACTTTTATTGCATGCTGGGATATATAAATAAACTAAAGATGCGACCATGTTCGTCCATTATCACAGACCTGCTATCAAGTTATCGAATCATAATCAGGTTAATAATACCGATTACGACATTAAATCCAACATTACAATGAAGAGAAGATGGCTGCAGTGATGATGTACATATAGGCTGCGTTCCAAATCGCATACTTTGTCTTTTCACTTCAAGTATCTACTACAGCTGCTCCTAAAAAGCAACTGGGACATACAACTTCATCACAATATTGCACCTTCCTCGTATATTCCTCACTGTGCAAAATGAGCCGTCTGTGCACTCTCCGGCTTGTTTATACTCGCATGAGACACCGTGACGAATGTGACTGCGCAGAGGATTGTGGGTCAGGATGGCCAGAAAAGCATGCTGGCTTGCATATAGTGAGACATCCTGGTATTTTTGGCATACTGCACTTGACTTACGATTACCAAGACACACTAAATCTTTATTTAATATTGGAAAACACCCACAGTCCTGGTGGGGCTAGCTCGAAAAGAGTTCGTTTAAAAAAAAAAAACACACAACTGCTATTCAAATTCATTAAGCCTATATAGGAGGTCGTCTCTGATTGCATATTGCTGTGTTTAAATAGAAATAAACAGAGACATGCACGCAATATACCAAACTGACATCATTGATTTTATTTATATGGCTATATCTGTGATACTATTTGATTAGTTTTGATTACATTTGTTATTTAGGGCTGCAGCTCTGTGTTAAACTCTGTTGGGATTCATTTACGTCCCTGTCAGCTCTGTATGAAGGCAGCGGTGCTCAAAATAGTTGCCGAGTCAATTATATCTATAATTTGTGTGTGTAAACTGATTAGACCAATTTGAATTCATTCTGATCCAGTCTGGGTGAGCGGCATTAGAACGCCAACATATAAAATCATACAGTGAGTCAGTAGAAAAGACTAACCTTAATTTTTTTTTGTATAATATGTCTGATGTTAGTTGCCATCTGTGTTTGTTTTGGTACAAGACAGCAGTTGTTTTCGCTGGATTTGCTGGTGGGTCTACCACTGGAGCTTCCTTTTGTTACAGTGTAGTTGTTCAGTGTGTTGTCTTGTGTTTTTATTAAATCATAAAGTCGTACGGTCTGAACTGACTGTCAGACACTAGAATTTGTGAAAACAGTGTTCCACAGGTGTGCCCTTGGTTTAAGACAAACATGACTTCTGCCACACTTCAAGCGTCTGCTACACAATGAAGGTAAGAATATTTCGAAAAATAACATAAAGAGAACATATGGCCTCTGAGCGATCCTGTCTGATAAGTTATGTGTCTCTATGTTAGAACGGTGAGGCCAGCATAACTCCCCCCTCTGTCTTTCCCTCACCGGATCAGATCAGAGAGCTTTATTGAGACCAGGTGGAAATGAAATGTGTGTTTATCTGTGTCTGTTCTAAGTGTCGGCGTGCATGAACGTGGACGCTTTGCGTGTTTCTTCACACTCAAGCACGGAGCAACAGTTGCTCTCTCAGCGAGGAGGAGATAAAGACGTTGTGAGCGAGAAAGGGAGGAATAGAACACCTCCTTACCTGGGTGTCAGTGGGTCGGGTTGCAGCATTACATTCAGTGTCATCCATGACAGCACCGTAAGAGCCAACCACACACTTCACAGCTCGCATCTGGTAGCCTGGCCCACAAGAGGTAGTGCACTGGGTTCAAACAGAGAGAGAGAGAGAGAGAGAGAAAAAAAGGTGGGAGTGGTGGAGAAACATTAGCAACAGTGAGCCAAAGAGAGAAAGTTGAGAAAAAGACAAGCAAGGCAAGAAACAAACAGATGATTCTTTTAAACCAACAAAGGAAACCCACACACACAAACAAATATAAAAAAAAATGTAAACCATCATGAGGAAATGGAGGCTTTTTACAAGATAAGAGTCCCAAAGATCAAATATATGCCGTAACTCATATACATTGCACTGGTTGTTTTTCCACTGCAGCTAAGCCAAAGGGTACTACCCCGCACTTTCTTCTGGCTCACTGCCTTCAATGAAATGGGGTCAAACTTGTGTGGCGGCAACTTCAGCTACCATTCGACCACGCTTCATTAAACTACTTCAAATATACCTTAACGTGCGCACATCCTCTGATGAAGGGGGGGGGGGGCAAAAATATCTCACATTTTTGGGTGTTCACCTCTCTGTGCACATACGCAAATACAGACAGAGCATGCTCACAATCACTTTGTACTGTACGTATAATACCATATAAAGCTTTAGAGAGGAGCACTGCTATCCATAGCCTTTGTATATTCTTTTTTTTTTGCAAGATGTGCTCTGTCTCTATGCAGGAGAGAAGAAGAATCAGTACTAAATGATGAGCTTATCTGTGTCCTCCCCTTGCTTTATATCTGGCGAGAATTCATCAGAGAGAAAAAAAAAAACGCTGCGCTGCTTCCCATCTACTTGCTAGATTTCTGTGTTGTGGGGAAGATATCCAGTGTACCTTCTTAAATGAATTGATAAAAACATTTTGTGGACTGATCTGCTGTAGGGCTTTGTAATTAATCAGTTCACATTATACCCTTCTAACTATATTGATATGTTTGATATAACTTCAAGAATGAATCAGACACACAGTCACACAGAGGCGGCTGGCAAGCTCTCTACGAGCCGCTCGCAGCCTTAATAGATAGAACATAAATCAGGTAAGTGTTGAAGAAACAGAAGCGTCTGCGGGTGCAGGCGAGAAAGGTACAGAAGAAAGAAGCCGTCTCAGTGGTGCGGGCACACTTTGGCTTCAGTAACCACGCTATACAGAACAGCACATACCTCACCTGGGGACATCTGAGACACAGCAGTCCATCACACAGGTGTTAGATGTTGTTACTCCATATGCTAATACTACTTATTGTTTGATCTCCTGAACTAGAACACGAGATGTGAGACAATCTTAAGTTTTGTTTTTTTAGCAGGGATAAGAACTATAAAATATAGATTTTGATTTTAACAGAACCATAACAATAATATTTAAAGTGCAAACGCAAACTATTCTAATGACTGAAAGCTTAAGAAAATAATAACTGCCAAAGTTAATTGCGATTCAGGTGAATGTGATAATTGATCATGATGGGGATTTAAATGTTTTTGGTCAGCCCCAGTCTGCTGTTTCACCTGCTCTGGAATATGATTTGACCGATTAGCTATAGAACTGCATCCTCCTACCTGACAAACGATAACATTTTTGCCAACCTTGAACACAGGAAACAGTGTTGTCCGCTGTCTTAAAAACACAATCTACATTCAGGTATAACTCACCTGTCCCCACGGCCCGACCTGCCAAGAGGCACACTCCTGCTGCTGGCACGTCTGCACTGACTCAGGTTTAGATGAGCCACAAAAGCGATCATCTAGACGATCTTCACCAAACTGACACCATGTCTGACGGTGCTTGTAGCCTTTGCCGCAAGTCACAAGGCACTGAAAAAGAAGCATTTCACGTTTTATAGCTATGCATATGTCATATGACACTGGTTGCTGCCAGCATTAAGCCTGTAGGATTCAAGTTCATGACAGGGATAGCTCTCTTTGTGTAAAGCAGGATATGCTGATTTCAATGCAAATCAAGGTGGTATGGGTCCCAAAAACATGGCAAATGTGTTTATTTATATGAGAGTACAGTCCATATGTATATAGTACAGTGTAAGTGTTTTGGCAGCACCACATGGGAGATCTGAAAAATTCCTGGAATGCAGCCCACAGCTCTCCTTGCTCTACGATGTGTAAACTGTGCAGCAGTTAAACACGATGTTACCCTGCAATCACCACTTTCCCAACACGCATTTGTAGAAGGGGGGGGGGGGTAACTCTACTAAAGCTGAGACATGCACAGTCAACACAGGGATTTTATATTTGGCCCAGGTCACTGCTCCTTAAACCTACAGTATTTACACAAGAGTCTGTATTACTTTACATTGAGCAAGCCAAGTTACATTAACCACCAGAACATCTTGCTGACAGATAAATATACACCAATCAGCCACAACATTAAAACCCCTGACAGGTGATGTAAATAACCTCGATTATCTTGTAACAATGGTACCTGTCAAGTGATGGGATATATTAGGCAGCAAGTGAACAGTCAGTTCTTGCAGCTGATGAGTTGGAAGCAGGAAAAATAAGCAGATTGTGATGGCTAGGTGATTGGATCAGAGCTCAAGAATTGAAGGTCTTGAGGGGTGTTCCCAGTATGGAGTGGCTAGTAGCTATCAAAAGTGCTCCAAGGAGGACTAATCAGTGCACCGACAGCAGAGCCATGGACAATCTTTGGTGTGCATGGGGAGCAAAGGCTGGGTGATCTCACCAAAGAAGTAATATAGCACAAAAGCTGGCTATTATAGTAAAGTGTGAGAAGCCACCGTGCTTCACAGCTTGCTGTGGAGCCACAGACCAGGCAGAGTGCCCACACTGACCCCTGTCCATAACCAAAAGGGTTTACAGTGTGATCTTCAAACCTGGACCATGCAGCAAAGGAAGTGGGTGGCCTCTGCTGACGGATCACATTTTCTTTTACATCACGTGGATGGCAGAGCGGGTATGTATTGTTTACATGGGGAAAAGATGCATTGTAGGAAGACGGCAAGCGAGCGGAGGCAGCGTGATGCTCTGAGCAATGTTCTGCTGGGAAACCTTGACTCCTGGCATTCATGTGGACGATACTTTGACAGCTACCTTCACCACCTCATTGCAACTATCTTCCCTGACAGCGGTTTCATCTTCCAGCAGGATAATGTTCCCAGAATGGCATAAAGAACATGACAAAGAGTTCAAGGTGTTGACTCTGCCTTCAAATTCTCCAGATCTCAATCCATTGGAGCATATATGGGACGTGCCAGAAAAACAAGTCTGATTCATGAATGCTCCGCTTTGCAGCTTAAGCGATTTGCTGCTAACATCTTGTTGCCTGAGACCACAACACACCTTCAGAGGTCTTGTGGAGTCAATGTCTTGATGGGTCACAGATGTATTAGTGTCACGAGAGGCACTTTCACAATATTAAGCAGGTGTTTTTAATGATGTTGTTGGTCTGTGTTCATGCACAAGCCTTTTGTAAACTGTATGCCTGTCCAGAAACTGACAAATGACAAAATCCTCAGTCTTCTTAAATGATTTTTTCTATATATCATAACTTACTAGAAATTAAAGGAGAAATATTTTAATGTAAACACTCAGTGTATGTGTTATTGTCTTCAAAATCCATCCACTTCCATTACACCCACATCAGCTGGATGGTAAATATAAGTCTGCGCTTCCTCTAAGGGCAAAAATAATAAGAGCTGAACTGACCTCAGACCAGTCGCCAGTCTTCCACTGTGGACAGAGGAATTCATTGCAGGGTTGGACGGTCAGCTTGTCCCTTTGACTGCATTTGCTCTCATCCCCGCCAGCCTCAGCTGCCTTTCGACACACTGCCCCTCGACGGCGGGTGCCGCCACCACAGCTCTTGGAGCACTGCAGTAAACACATTTGAGCATCAGCAACCGTAAACACACGTACACAATCCCAAGATAAACTTTAAAACATCTGGTCCATGCTCTCACACAAACCCCATGCTTCCTGCAACAATCGTACCTCTGACCAGGACGAGTACTCCCACCCACCCGGGTTACAGTCTCCATGGCAACCCTCCTTGTCATCAGGTTTGCGCTGACCACTACAGTAGCGGTCATCAACCTTCTGGGTCTTGCCGTCTGCACGGCTGATTTTGGCGCAGTATATTTCCAGGGTACGATATCCAAGGCCACACTGGGCTGTACACTCACTTTTACGAGCAACGTGCCATCTGTGTAAAGAGAGAGACGGGGGGAATCCTTCTCAGTATGTTTGTATGACCAAATGAAGACAGACTTGCTGATTGGTTCATACAGGTTGGTTAAATTGCTAATACAAACCTCAGTTCACATTCAGTATTGCAGGGCTCAGTGACGACAGCAGGTCTAGCAGTACCGTGACACCTCTGGTCCGACACCACCACCCTGTCCGACTCTCTGCTGCAGAGAATCTTCCGCTTGCGCTCCCCTGTCAGGACACAGAATGCAGGTTTGAACAGCTCTTGAAATTCTTAAGCACAATAGAACATAGTGTATTATAATCAAACACAAGCTAAAAATTGCACAGAACTTTTGTTTCCTTCTCTGTTAAGGGTGCAAAGATATCAAGGAACGTTGGTATCAACTCAACGTATATATATATCAGATTCTGTAAAAAACTAAAAATTCTACACTCCTCAGCACAACCATGAAGCAATGAGTGACTCCACTGCGACCAACAGTCATGTGACAATAATTTGGGGACTTTCCAGCTGAACTGCAGGCTGTGTTTACACAGAGCAGACAGGAGACAAGTATGGGAACAAATTTAGACTGTAAGTAGTATATAATATATTACTGCATAGTATTTAGAGTCACCATTTTCCCAGTATTGCTACATAGAAAAATGCTGCACATGTTGATTTCAGGTTTTTTTCATTTTTTGTGAAATAAATAATCAACTGAATTATACTTTACTTTCTCATTTTGAACAATTTATGACATTATAGCTATGTTATACTGCACAAGACATTTTTGAGTTTTACCTGCTTCAGCCATGGTTTTGCTGTTTCCATAGACCTACAGGACTTTATGTCACAAAGCAAAATGATCCCAAAGTAAGTAAAAACTATGGTAGGATCAACAAGCCTTTAAACACTGTTTTTGCCCACTTTGCGTGTTGTTTGGTAATAAATAATTTACAAATGTGCAGAAATTCATAGCTTCAGTTGCAATCAAAGGTTTTAGAACTTCCTGTTCGACTGAAATTGACCTTCTACTGTCTGCCCTCAGCTTCTATAAGATCCTATCGGCAGTTATTCGAGTCAACGCAACATCTTGCTCAAATGCAATATAGAACAATACCAGGATTGCAATAAATACCAGCACTGATGCGCTTCACCTTAGCCCTTACGTTCAATCACAGTGCGCTTCTGTACAGTAGACGACAGCAATTTACACCTCATGGGGCTCCAGATAATAGATTCTCGATGAAGTTCTGCAGCTCAGTGCTATGAGAGTTTAGTGTGTCCCTGCTGAGGGCATTACATGTTAGCTGTTTATCCTGCTGTGAGCTGTGAACTTCTTGGTTTCTCTTTGGAATACACTGTTGGTTGTTCAAGCAGAGCGGTGTTAAAAAGTGGAGAAAGAGATTCCTAAACAGAACAAAGTGAGACTGAACACATGGCAGGTTTTTCGAGTTTACCTGCAACCCGCCTCTGCACACCCACACACTGCAATATATCCACACTTGTGCCAAAGAGGGTAATCTGCTACGGCATACTATAGAGTTGAACTTTATCCACTTGTTCAAAAGCTGCACCGTATGTCTCGCATGAAACTGTTAAGTTTAGCCAGACAACCCTCTCTCTAGCATGTCCCTGGCTCAGAGGTTCCCACGTCTCCTTTATCATTCCAGCTCATCTTCACGCTCACCGCACCGTTTATCATGGACCTTTCCCATCACCTCATCCTGCCAGCCACATGTGCCTCCCCCTCACCTTGGCACAGGCGGCTGCACTCCTGCCAGTTCCCATAGGCATCCCAGAAGAACTGCTGAGGCTTATCCTCTATGGGGATGTTGAAGGAGTACCTGACATCTGGGTTGTAGAGGTTCCCCACAGACAGCACCTGGAGAGAGGCAATGTGATATACATTACGATACAGTGAGATAATGGCTTTCGAATATCATACATTATCCACATCATCCAAAAGAAATGTATGAACTTCTGGAGATCAAGCCTGAAGAAGAATTTCGGTTCCTACAGTTATCTTTTAAGTTATATTATTCCATCTTTGTGTCTGCTATGTGGGATACTGAGCTGTCATGATAAGGACGGTTTACCTGGACAATGATCTCCTCTTCGATGCGGTCAGTACAGTTGATCCTCTCGATGACATGGTCAGAGCCACTGTACTCAATGATGGCATTTCCTACTTTGATTTCCCTTTTGAACATGCTGACCACAAACTCTCCATTAAGCAGGAACTCTCCACGGCTATTTGATATGGCTGAAGGGAGACAGAAACAGTTACTGCGCTTCATCCCCACTGAAACAAAAGGCTAGAATAAGTTGCATTTGATGTAAAATCCATGTGTCTTTGCTCAATTGGCAGAAAACAACTGACTAAATGTGGAAATGACTGCGTTTATGACAGTAATGAGCGAACATAAGAAACCAATAACTTCTTATTGCATGCAACAGAGTAGCTTAGGACCTCGGTGGCTAACATAATAATTTACAGTACTGTACGCGCAGTAGGCAGCAGAAAAGCCTTATTGGGCTAAAATAATCCTCTGTTCTTGAAGAAGTCCCATCCAGGGGCGTCCTGTTCTGTTCAACAGCCAGTCTTCTGCACTCATTCACCCTAATGCGATTATGGAGCTAATTTCCTGCCTTTACTTTCCCCGCCATTTCACACATTACACTAATACGACTGTGGAGAGTGGCATTCATTCAAAAAAAAAAATAAAAAAAATCGTCCCCACTATTGGCCCCAAATCACTGTCCTAATACACAAATATATACAAAACCCCTTCACACAGTAAAGGGTGACAAATGCAAAACCACATTCAGATGTTTGCGTGATAGAATATCTGCAACCATGCAGACAGACAAACACTCGATTGAAGCAGTAACAGCAGCACTTTGCAAACACGGACGCACTACTCGCACATACATTTGCGTCGACCTTGAATGAATGGTACCCAGAGGGCTGAGTATTAGCACAGGTATATGCACATGCCATATCAAGACGCACAAGAGACACAACAGCTTATAAACTAACTGACCTTGCTGGAATGGTACCCACAGGCCTAGTTCTGGCTCATTAACGGATTAGCATGCACACTATATGCCAACGCTTTAGGTTTGCAGAGCATTGCTTTACACTAAAAGCTGGGCTTTAACATAAAGAGACAGGCAGAGACGAAACATGCAAGTCAAACATGATGCCTTCAAAACAGAACATTGCTTCAGAAATGGCCTAAACAGTGTGAATGAAAACATGAAAAAGCAATAAACATATGGGCAATTTTGGGTGTCTTACCGAGGTAGTTGTCATCCTCCGGTTTCCCTGAGTAGCTATGTTGACGCACATCTATGTTTGTAGCACCGCTGGGTATTCGCACTACTTCATTATAGCCTGAAAACAGCAGTCAAGTGTGTTTAGATCATTAGTGCACCTACGCTAACAAGGGAGCCATTCTCTCAGTGCTGTTTCTTTTAGTCAAGTCAACACAGGCACAAATATGTTGAAGCAATAAAACAAGTGCCTGAGCAGCTGTCGTACTTTATACGTACTGAATGGAGAGTGATGGGATACTAAAAAGAGGCTGTAGCTCACCGTAGCGCACGATGTTAAAGGTGCCTGCAATGGTTTTGCAGGAAGAGTTATCGCCTCCACACACACCACACTTGTCCCTCCTGGCTTTCGAGTTCAATACATGATCACAGCCCGCTTGCTGCCCGGTAGAGAGGTGGTTGAGAGGGACAGATAAAATACACAATAAGAATAATGAAAAGGGAACATTATAAATGACAGTAATGGAGAAGGGGCAACAAAAAAAAAGAAAGTAGAAGAGAAGTCACAGGGGATAAAAGTGAGAATGAATTAAAGAATGTGCAGATAACAGAACAATTCACTGGTGTGTTTTAAAACTAAATTAAAAGATTTCTTTTAACTTATTTCTAATTGGTTAGCGAATGCTCACAGCTGCAGTATTAAAATGTCACAAAAGTAGCCACTACTTGTTTCTTCCTGAATGAAATACAAATCACAAAACAAAGAACCCAGTGACCCTTGAAACATATGAATTTGCTGAGTTATAGCCAAATCACTGACATCGCTTTGAAATAAATTTCCATTTAGAAAACAAACACTCAAAATGGTACGAACCACTCTGCATGTAATTTGTTCGAGTTAGACAGATCTTTGATTTTCCATCAAGGACTTCAGTGCAACCACGAGGATCAAAATCCACTTGCCAGGGCCAGAAGGGCAACTTACTGAACCACAAATTAACCAAAAACTCTGTGTGTGTTTCAGAGTGTAGACAGATCAACCCACTGCTTCTTTCAAGAAGCAAATTAATGTGCAGGGTGTGTTCGTACTCAAGCATTTGAACAAAAAAAAATCTATCTGTCAAATGTTTGAGACAATAAACAGTCAGGATTAATATACATTTTGAAAATATTTACTGTAAGTACGTAGAAATAATTACATCCATACACTGTCGTATACACTGTGACCACAGTCATGATGACAAATTAGCTGGTGAATATGAACCATGCAGCTGAGTGCTCTAAAATGTTAGGAAACTCACCCTACACAGGCCCTGGACACAGATGTCGTTGGTGTCGGGTCCGCATGGCGTGCCATCGATGACCCTGTCCCTGAGCTGATAGTAGGCTGTGCTGCCTGCTACCCTGCAGAACAGCTTACACCTGTCCTTCATCAGAACTGACAGAGGAGGAAAAAAATGCAAAATGCTTTATACAGATTGAAATCAGCACAATAAGTCTGTTATTCATTAGCAGAAAAAAGAGGCACACCGAAGGAGTAACCACTGTGCCAGTAAAGCAAAAACAGAAATCTTACTTCCGCTGTACTTGGGCACCCAGCGAACATTCGGAGGTAGACCGTTGATGTTGAAGTGCCTGCCATCAAAAGCAGCACATTGCTCCTCCCTGAAGTCTTTCTTCTGCTTGGAGCAAGGCTCAGAGTTACAGGAACGAAACTTCATTCGGCGACCAACACAATACATTCCTCCATTCCTGGGTCTGAGAGCAAAAACACGGACGTAAGTCGACAATTATCACACTAATTTTGTTAATATTTTAAATGGGAGCTTCAGTTTGCATCTGTGTGCTTCTAACATTCATCTATCTTCTTTTGTTCAGCTTGATACCCGTCATCATATACCTGAAGTATGTCACTGGCATTATTTTCAATCTCGATTCTACATCGTGCTCCATTCTTTTCTATCTGTCCATTAGCGCAGGATGAAAGGCAACATTCAAGGAGACTGAGTGGTCTCTGTGTTTAGCAGGAAACAGCCCTGTAAGATCTGCCATCAGAGAGCCTGTTTTGATGAACACGAGCTATGGAAAGAATTCCCTCAAGGAGGTTTGATCTATGGAACATTGACTCTGGCAGCTAAGATGGAGACAAGGTCCACTAGGCATGCATGACTACAAAGAGGCGGACTGCTCACACGGGTCGGTTGCATTCGCGCATGGCAATCTTTATGCCTCCGCCGCATGTCCTCGAACAGGTACCGAAAGGACTCCAAACTCCCCACGCTCCCTCCACAGGTGTGGCATCGTGCTCTTTGGCTATACACAGGCCATGTTTGCAGTGCTGCGAAGGGGAGACAAAAGGAAAAAAAAAACAATGGGGAGGATAGATAAATGAAAAGAGCACAAGTAGGTGAGAAGTGACAAATTGAGGTAAGGGACAAAAGAAAATAAAAGAGTGAAACATCCAAAAAATGAATAAATAAATTAAGCAAAGGAACAGATTGTGTGAAAATAAAAAAAAATCACATCCACAGAACTGGCAGCACATCTATCTGCTCTCCTGTGCTTTGATGCTAATCTGGGAGAAATTAGACAGAGTAGCAAATGGAAAAAAGACTGAAATAGACATTTCATGACTGTGTCCGGCTGGAAAGAAGACAAGAAAATGTCACGCATGCAGTCAATAAATATATCTCAGCTCAGAACAAGAGGATAATCTTACAGTGCTCAACAAACAGACCTCATCAAGTGTTTGGTGTGGTGCACTGTGGCATGACATGGGATCAGAGGCTGGTGTACAGTAAACACAAAAAAAAAAAAGAATCCAACATGTGTGTCTATCTTGTGCATCTTGGGACTTCTGGAGCTCGGCCGACATGTTTCTTTCATGTCTTCTCCGTCTTAGTGGCAGGAAGCAAAGGGGTTAGTGAGAAAGTCCTAATTAAAAGCTACGCTAAGACAGTCGTCTAGAGAGCAAGCATCACTCACAGCTTCGCGTCACCTACTTACAAGCCAGCCACGTTCAGTTAACAGAGTTTGCACATGTGTCGACAGCGAATTGATTTTAGGCAAATGTTTGGAAACACGTTTCCTTTGGTCATGTTGCACTCCATATTATAAGGCCTGTGAACAATTTTATGGTCATGAGTCACTGGAAAAGTAGTAAAATCAAAACAATGAAAGGAAATGTGGCGAGGGGGTTCTTAGATCATAACACAGAACCATATGAGTATCAAACCATAATGTAATGTAAAGGGCAAAAATGTGGTATTCTCATGGAGAGATAAAACACTTAGTAAGGTTTTTCCGCTGACACATCCGTCACAAGCTTTTTTTTGCACTAATTAAAATCAGTCTCTTCACTTTCTGCTCCTGGTATTTTTATGATGAATAAAATGCCTTTTGCTTTTTCTTTCTTCTTCTTTTTTTTTTAATTTTAACACCCTTATGCTCTCATAAAGAGCACCTGCAGCTCTTTAGGCATCCGTCTTCATTCTACATGACACGTACCTTTCCGGGGGAACAGTCGGTGCCGTCTGCCCAAGGCATGTGCTGGGTCCTGCAGCCTCGCTGGGCGCCCTCTGGACTTGTGCACCACAGCCTCCGACACTGAGTCTAACAAACACACACACCCACATACATTAAGTGTCATGTTTAATAACCTCACCGTAGACAAGTCTGTTAATATATGGACTCCAGTTGGCAGACAGCCAATAAAACAATGTGCCAGAAGGTGACTCCATACACTAAAATCTGCTGCATCAGCCATCTCATTTACCAGGTGTTTCTCACTGAGTGGTTAGCGCGACCTTTCAGTCTTGGCACAAAACGCGAGCCAAGAAAAACATATTTTGGAGACATTTCTGCAGTATTAGTTTGAAAAGGTCAACAAGATAAAAAATATAATGGCTTGCTTTGACGTGAGTCTATCCTTCCTCTGATTCATGTTTTAAGTAGTCATTATCCGTAGACAGATTTCATGTCTTAAGTTGTTTTTGCAAGCGACTTTTAATGCTTCAGTTGAGATCCTCTGCAGGACTTGAGCATAGCTCAAAAGGCTTCCCTCAACTTGTACAACATGACAGTTCAGATCTGCACGCCGACTCCACTCACCATATAAGGGCACACCTGCGTCCCCGGCCCAAATATCAATTCACACTGTTTATTGACATTGTATATCCGTCCAGGCAGCTGCTGCGAGAGACCGTACGGCCTAGAAACGGGCTCGTCGAGCAAGCACTCACCATATCCTGTGCTATTAAGAAATAAAAATAAAATGACTTAAAGAAAAAAAGAGAAAAAACAAGAGACACAAACAGACAGAAAACACACTCAGTACAGCCGGAGTGGTGATTTCTTTTTTCTGTACATATACATCTTGACAGATTTCTGCTTGTAATCAACCAGCTATATGTAGTAAGTGGTGATCTCAGGATCTCAGGGATGCAGGGAGATTTTATCCCATTTACTCTTTCCTACAGTGGGGGTTGTGTGGTCTTTCTCAGTGGGTTGAGGAGCCTTTGGGAAGAGAACAGACTAGAGGCTGCAACAGCCCTGAGAAATTACAGTTTATTTTCCTATTATTCCATAAAAATGTGGCTGAGCGGAAAACCTTCGTGCAGTATATGAAGCATAAAGTCTGCACTGTGTCTGTGTGTTTATGGAAGCATACTTCTGAAATGTACAAGTTTCAATTTCAATTTTAAAACAATATTTGGGCAAAGTTTTAAAGATACTTTTCACTACTTTCTATAAGATCTAATCCTCATGCATGTTTGGAACAATAATGAAGAAAGTAGTATGACATACTCAAGGAACTCTGTGATGTACTTCCTGCTACACTTGGACCACATCCAAGGGTTTGTGTTGTAGTTTAGTGTGGGAGCCATCACATGCTGCTGGATCTTAACTCCATCCTCCTTACACTTGTTACTGTCATCATGAGGCATGTTGAACCTAGCCGAGAGAAAACAAAACAAACAAAAAAACACATTGAAGTATTACAAAATATTACATTACCAAGTGAAGTGTGGAGAGTTGAAATATTTTTTCCTCCCATTTTCTAATAAAGTGGCAGAGTTCTGTCACAGCACTAAGATAAGCTAGTTTCATAGTGACGAATGTCTGTATTATTCCTGTCTGGGACTGTTCAAATGTTTCTGCTTCACAAACCCACAAAGAAACAGTAGTTGTTGAGTTTCAGTGTGCTTCATTTCTTCAGCCACATGTTTTAAATCTAAACATTGATTCTATATTTCCACTGTCACTGTGTTATTGGCTTCGGGAAACTCCTTCAAGGTTGCCGTTGAAAATAATGCAGAGCATTTGTATTGTCTGCCTGTGGGGAGTTTGGAAAGAAACCAGCATGATATTAAATTATATGAAAACTGGACCATAGACACAGAGGAAATTTTCAATGTGAAAATCAGAGTGCAGTGGGAATAAGGGAGGCATTCAAGCTCTTGCAGGGTGAACAAATACAATCGTGGTTGATGGTGGACAGGCACAGCACCACACTGCCTGCTGCTAAGCACCCCACCTGACAGGTACCATACAACACTGAGCTCTGCCGCTAAGCAGTCATCCAGCATGTTGTCACCGCTTGATGCGGATAAACATGGAATTCAATAATCCCACCTTTTGTTTAATAGTAAGAAAGAGCATTTGTTAGACACGATGAGGGCTGTTTAGGTCCGTAACAGTCTCCACTGTACAGGGCTAACACCACAAGCTCTGGCTGACTCAGGACTTTGGACAGTACAGAGTTTGCTGGAGGGCAAGAGTGACCAAGCAGCGGTTCTACTTCACTTCTGAGAATCTAGTTTACAGACTCCTTTCCAGAATATAAACAAAAGCATCATAAAATGAAAATGTGGGCGTTATGTTATCCGAATGTGTAATATTTATTGGTTCCCATCTGCTAGAAAGCATGTGTGGATTCCTAGAAAGACTCTACCAACTAAAGCCTAAACTTTCATTAAGTAGGACTGATGTCAGCACTTGAGGTTAAGAACCAGCGGAGGTTTGCTTTGCTTACACATGGCCAAGTTCGTGGGCGATGGTGAACGCAGTGCTGAGTCCATTGTCCTCACTGATGCTGCAGCTCCTATATGGATCACACACTGTCCCCAACTCTGCAAGTCCTGAACAACAAGAGACTCGCTTCAGTTTTCCTAATAAACACCACCATGCTTTCTTTCCTATTAAAACAAACATGAAACAAACACTTACCTAAAGTGTCACACTTATCCCTCGCTCTGCAGATGTCCTGCCTGTGGTGAAGACAACGATAATGAATCACAGTCGGTGGCATTGTACAAGAGAAAATCACAGGGATTTTCCTTTTTTAGGTTCTCATCTGGATCACATTTGAGCCTTTGATCAATCTCTCTCTTTATACACTTACTACAGTTGTATCTGGTTCACGCGATACTTGGATATTTCAAAGTATACACTGCATGCAGCAAAAAAAAAAAAAAAACGTGATCATTTTTCTTGCACCTGGTGATGAGGATGGCGGTGTCGTGATGAGAGTGGTGGTTGTCATCCAAGATGTTCTGACTTTGCTGCCAGATGCAGAAGTTCTTTAAAGTGGTCTGTGCATTAAATGAAATGACTGGACCGTCCTGAGATGCAAAGAAACAAAAGGTGTCATTTCACTGACGAGCTTAAACAACATTCTCGTGTGTAAGTAGTTCTAGAGACTAATTACGAGACTTACCGGCTCATTGTTAATTATGACTAACTTTACAATCACAATGTTTATCAGGTTGCCAATGCTGGGGTCCTTGTAGATGGAAGACACCTGAACGAAAAGGAACACAACATGACTTCAAACCTCTGGAGGAAAACATTTGAAGATAAGACTAGTTTCAGTATCTTAATCAAAGTGAATGTTTTCATGAACTTGAGCCAGCTTAAATGTAATGCAGTACATTTACTCGTAACTATCATCTACTCCCTTCCTAAAGTTTCAAGCAAGTGCCGGGGAATTTGGTTGATTGGAGGATCAAGTTGATAATAGCCCGAGCTCCTGTGGAGAAGGCAGCCTTTGCCAAGAACAGAATATAGGTCATCTTAGGCTCCCCCTGAGGACTGTCGGCCCCAGATGCCTGCGGAAGCTGGTATTTGAAGTGGCCGAGAGTATGCGGTCTATGTGACATACCTGAGCTTATTTTTTAACATTCATCAAAGCTGTCAGACAGGCTGTCCCTCGAGCTGCCCTCTCTTCCCCCTGGCCGTTTGAAAGCGGTGTTTACCCCTGCCCTCGGCTGCCCTTTTCCCTCCCACAGCCGTCCTCCAACGGCCGGCTGACTGACTCGCAGCACAAACAGCTACTTCATGTGTGCACGAGTACAGATGCATACGGACACTTGCATTTCCCAGCCAGCCGTCTCCTCCGACCAAAACGTGCAGAGCAGAACTTACTATGGACATGAGAGTGAGTATGTAGTGCTGTAGGTTGCTGCCGTGATGCTCCACCATTTTGCTGTCGGCCACCAGCATGACTTCAACAAAGCGCGGGTAGGAGAGGAAGCGCTTTGATCTCCTGTGAGGTCCTGAGTCACCGCTGCTATCATTTGACGGTCTAGTGCTAGCACTGCTGCGCTCTGATCTGAGCAGAGCGTTGTTGGCCAGACCGGCGCTCAGTGACTCCACGTCACTGAAGATACCGGCGCTGACCACAGGGGCTGCATCGGACACGGTGGTCACCCCAGACGCTGGTCTCCTCTTCAGCTTGTGTCTCTTATGTCTGTGTTTGTGTCCTAAAGTGAGAAGCCAGAAAAAAAGATGGAGTAAATATACAAAGATTCAAGCTTGATGGGAAGCACATTCACCCAAACGAAACAGGTATAAATCACTGTTAGTCAGGAGGATGTGTTTACTATTAAGGTAAAGTCGTGGTTTAGGCAGATACATGAGGTGAGCTGGTGGTCTGAATGTGGGGTATTGTTAAAATTTGTTGCTGCCTCCCTCTCCTTTCTGTTTATTGTTGCTCATAGAGTGTGTTGACAAATGAACACTGCCTGGAGTGCCTTTTTTTCTCTCTGCCTCCACTTTCAGAAGAGGGAGGAGAAGAGGCCAAAGAGTTCATACTAGGTAAACCTGGCGGCCAGCCACAGAAAAATGGTACACAAATTACTGTGCACACATCAAATGAGGGCAGTTCAACAACTGGGCAGAACAACGTCAGAACACTGAGGACATTTTAGTCTGATTTTAATCATGGCAGCACAACAGTTTTTTTTTCAGCATATCACCCTTTCTTGAACACTAGCAGTGTGTCACCGACATATGTAACAGGGAGCTGGGCATTCTGGCAGATCTGCTTGAAGAATACATGATTTATGACCTGCTCAAAAACAACAGTTTGTTGGACTTGAAAATCTACAAGGCAGCAACTGAATGAACATGTCATTCACTCTGAGAATCCAAAATCAGAAAACAAACAAAACAGCTGGTTAGTCTGTTCATCTATGAATCCAACATACAAAAAAAAGGCTTGTTTTTTTGTGTATTGTTTGTAATTTGAATTTTTATCACTTTTGAGTTTGTCCTTGCATGATCAGGAAGTTTCTGACTTCTTGGTGTCATGTACCTGCACAGCAAATACACAGAAACGATGGCAACATCTGATTTAATGTAATGAATATGAGCTCAAACATGAGTGGGTTTTTTCAAAGTAAATTCTTCACTTTAAACTTTACCAGAAACAACAAGTAAATGTTACCATGGATACAGTGAGTTGCCCTATGGGCTGTAAGTTGTGCTCCGTTTTATATTAGTTTGCATTTTGGAGAAAGAAGCTTGCCGAATTAACTATTAACAGTTTCTATTAGCGGTGCGCTCAGGGATGTATTGACAGCTATCACTGAATTACTCTGACGCTGAATAAATCATAAAATCCAGACGATTGTCAGGCAAGTTGTCAAGCGTTCCAATTCCTACACTTTAGTCTGTTGCACAGTATCTCGCAACCATGATAAAATTATAATACCAAAATCAGTATCAGGAATGGAAGTTTGCATTGGGATTTCATATTTACAACCGTTTACCGTCACCAGCTAATGTGGCGTGCTGATCCATGTAGACTGAAAACAAGGTTTCATTTGTAGCACATAATTTAATTAACATTTTGCATATACTTAAGCAGGAGCTGGAACGCTTCAGAACTTGCCTGAGAGAACTGCCCGCTAGTTATTTAGTTAATGTTGCCAGAACATCCACTGGTGTAAAGCAAAACAACATCGTTAATTAGTCATTCCACCAACTTCATTTTAAAAAAGCGTAAACAAACGAAGCTCATGTTGCGTCCCATAGGCTAACTCACTGTATCCATGGTAACATGCTTTCTGTTTATTATAAAGTTTAGATCTGTTCACACAAGTGACATTTTCCAAAGCACCTTGTTGAAACAGACCCAACTTTTGTTGCATATTTGTTACCTTAAATCATGTACCGCTAACGCTCCCATGTATTTACTGTAAGCTTACCAAGAGAAACGCAAAACAAGTCAGAAACTTTCTGGTCACACAAGTCGAACACAACATATATCACAATCTAATTTGGTCCCTGGACCATTTCCTCTTTGCCTATTTTTGACTTAAGCACGGAATTGAAAGTACGTTCCTCGGTTGCTTTTTGTATGTGTCAGATTCATAAATCAATATCGAAATGACAAACCACTTTTGCATTTCACTTTGGAATTCTCATTTAATGCGGAAAAATATGATACACGGATTTAATGGAATGTCATGAAAGGTTTAATAACTCTTGCCAAAAAGGGCTTTTAGTCAAATTTATGTTCCTTCAGGGTATAGTTTCACATATGCACTCTCATACACACATACACTTACTGTATAACGGAATCAAAAGATCAACACACACTTCACATACACACTGAAACCAAAAATCTGCACAACGATCTGCAGCGAACAAAAAGAAAATATTTACAGACTTATTCTCTAACTTTTGATTATTTGAGGTTTCACGTCGGCATCACTTTCCTATAATACAAACGACACTGTGTGTTCATGGCAGTGGGTCTACTCAACCTCCTTATCAAAGAGGCAGAGGAAGTACAAGAGTCAACAGGAAGTTCAGCCTGTAAACTGAGATGGGATGATACAAAGGTCCATAGGATTTTTCCTGTGTGAGAGTTGGAAAGCCTCCTCATTACTGTCCTGCAGCTGAAGTCTCTGCATGTGTGCAGACTATGGTACGATATCCAAGCCAAGATTCTTTGACATCATAATTTCACAGCCTGCTCATGGGAATATATCCAAATGACACAGTGTAATTTTATCTGCATTTCACTTTTAAGTATCATACAACAAGTGAATGGTTAAAATATAATGTCAAATGATTATATTGTCTTGATTTTTTTCAGATTTTACTCAAAATAAATTAACTCCACAGAGTAACTTTTTTCTTCAAAATCTACCTCAATATCCGGACAAATTCATAAAATTTTATTTGCATTAACCAAATAAGCCACATATGACTCTACAGCACCATGGTTCAATTATCATAATAGCTCAATAAGCTCAGTAACTGTTGCATAATCGCTTCCTGATACGACTGATAGAGGAGACTTTAGTGGTGACGCAACGATTGCACCTGATTACGTCTGTGGGAACCGATTTAAAGGTCAGATGCACGTACAGACACACATATAGCAAGTTCCCAACTCATATACCCAACATACATGAAAATGCTCCAGCACGTACATGCACATGAGCCACGTACACACTGGTTTTTATTCACACAGCCTCTAGGAGGTCCATGCTCAGAAACAGCAGCGAGATGTTTGACTAGAAAGAGGACACTGGACGGCTAATTTGCTGAAAAGGCGCACGATATGGGACCTTTGAGGTTGCACCTATGTGTGTTTGTGTTGACATTATGTGTGCATGTTTGCAAGGGTTGTCTGTCTAAATTGCATCATCATGTAAGACAACATACCTGAAGTGTCACAAGCTGAGGTCTCCCCTGATGTCTGTTTCTTGGGGGCACTCTTCCTGTATACGATATGAGGTTTTGTGTGTTCCTCTTCATAGTGTTCTCCTTGATAGCTGTGCAGGGGCTCCACAAAATACTCCCCCTCTGGAGACCTGAAAGTGCCAAGCTGGAGAGCAAAAAAAAAAAGCACAGCAGTTAGTCTCCATCTACCTATTTTCTGCAAAGGCCTGCTTCTATTCTGAAATCTAGATGAACAAACACAGAACTTGCAAAATCTACATGGAGAGGGCCAAGGGGAATATATTTCAAAGACCTTTTTGCAGAAAGCTCAACACACTTGACTTAAAAAATATTTATAGCAAACAACAGTGGAATTTGGCTTATGTACTAATCATGAGAGAAAATAAGCATGGGCCTTCATGAATAGATGAAATAGGTGAATTTGCATGCATGTAAGAATTGTGCCAAAACAGAAGGAAATGGATAATAGTGAGACCTGTGATGTCTATCGGGAAAACACTGAGACTGTAGGTTCTTGGCAAGAGTGCTGCAAGCCTTGTTAGATGTATTTCACATGGCATGTTTAGCGTGGCTGGTTAACTTGGAGGTCTGTGATGCTCCAGATAAGGCACATGCCAAGCAAAGCACATTTGACCTGTTGCTCATTTGCTGTAGAGAACAATCATGGCAGCTCAGGGGGCTGATGTAGGTTTCGTACTATTATCTTTGGCACAAGTCGTATTTATAATGCCTGATAATAAAGTATGACAAAAATTATTATCAGATAAACATTACATTTTGATTGATGTGCAAACATTTGCAGAGCTGCGGACTGATCTTTCACATAAAGTGACACTCAGACACTCTTCCTACTGTACGAGGACATGCACTTTGATTGACCCAAGGAGTTGGCAAGGCAAAAACAGAATCTCCTCTTCAAGAAAACAAGTGTCACATTATTTTAGGGATGTACAGAAATAAAAATGCAATAAAAGGCAGTGTTGGCTGTTTTGGAATAAATGTGCTCTCAGGGGTCTTGAATAAATAATAAGCTGTGCTCCATAAATGTCATCTCAACTCCCTAAAGCTCCGTGCAGAGCAGAGCATTCAAAGCATTTCGTATTTGATTTGTCATTTGGGAAGAAACTGAACCCTCACTCATATCTGTTAACCTCACTATGGTTTCTATGGGTAAACTCTGAGTGCACTTTTGCCCCAACGCCAAAACCCATGCTTCAGCAGCCCTGGGAGTTGGACCAATCCGCGATGACGTCAGTAGCACCCGTACTCCTGCGCTACGAGCGTGCGTAAAGACGTCACCGACTGCCGGGAGACCAGAGAGAGAGAGAGGCATGGAAGGAAGATGTAGGATGTTCATTAAGCTTGGGTAGAGGCAGTAGACCTGGGATCCTCGAAAATTAGCACAGTTTCTAGCTTTCCTATGATCCTACTCCAAATAAATTCTTGAGCCAGCCATGAAGTCTCAAAGTTAATTTTCATGAATGGATTTTCAAATCAGCTACAGCTTCACCTAAACACGTCCAGTAAATATTTACACAGCTTTTTGAATCATCTACAGGGGTTTGTTCAATTGTGCATTCATCTGTGATTGGAACATTTAATTTAAACGTGCACTATTTATACGGCTGGTTATTTGCACGATCAAATGCAAGTTGCGCGCAAAGTTTGAAATTGTTTTGGAGTTTTGTTTGTGTGTGTGTGTGTGTGTGTGTATTTTTTCATAGGCAATGGTGAGGCAGCTTTTCAAGTCTTGTATAAGCAATAATGGCCCCTAAACACTAATGGTGGAAAAGTAAAACACCCCGTTGTAAAGCCATCACACGCACGGCGGGTCAAACCGTGCGTAAAAACTCACCAGTCCGGAGCACAAACTGATGACTGCGGCGTGTTCTGCATGTGCATTTACATGTCCTTTATAGAAGCAGTGCCTTAACTCCGTGTCCTCCTCCTCCTCCTCCTCTCCCTCCTTCTTCTCCTCCTCCTCCTCCTCCTCTCCTCCCTCCCCATCTGCTGCAGAATCCGTTAAGTTATCTCCTCGGGGTACTCCAAGTATTGTCACAGTGTAGAGAGGTGCGATAAATCCCGAATCCAGCGTGAGGTTGAGGTGATAGTTCTGTCCGAAAGCAGATATCCTGTAGTGGATGTTCGGCGAGGCCCAGTGATCCGTGGAGTTGCCGGTGCCCTCGTCCTCCAAACTTCGTCTTTTCCTCTTGAAGTGCACACTGGTTGGAAACTTGTCACCGGCTTCATTCACTCGCACCGGTGTTACAATCTCATAAGCGCCGATCTCCTCTTTTACTGTGGAAAAAAAAAACAGCAGTCAATTAGGAATTAGACAACAATCCGACTGCATTTGTACACATCAAAGACTCCACATGTGTTGAAGTTTAGGTTGTGAGTCAGATATATTCTTCTTTCAAACAAAACAGTTGTTTTACAACATTGCAAGGAAATGGAAGTCAGTGAGTGAACTTTAGGCATCTAGAAGCGCTGCAAGTCATGTGCTGGCTGAATCCAAAACTCATTCATTCTCTGCCTTTGTGCTGTTAGAAAATAATCCCACGAGTGGGAGGAAGAAAAAAAAAAAAAAGAAGCGGGGGCATACTTTACCTGTGCTCGAATTCAAAAGCAATCTCCCCGTAGATGCGACCACATTCAAGAAATCAGGGAATAGTAGGAACCCCAAGCCCCAGAAGAGCACATGCATGATTGTCCACGTTCAGAGGAGAGAGGCAGCCTGTGTTCCTGTAGTAATACTGTATTCCTGCGGTCACTCCGGGCTTTCCGCCTCCGGTCCGCCTGCCACATCCAATTTTTTATTATCCTCGACTCTTGAGCGGATCGTCTCTGGCCGGTGAAGTACACTGCTGGGACGTGAGCGCTTCGCGGATTCCCTGGCGAACATGCATACTGCAGAGAGGGGTGGGCTTGCTCCAACTGCGATGGGCTCCGCTAACCCGTGAACCAGCTCTCTCCCCGAGCGAGGGGGCGGGATCAGACAGGCAAAGGTACACTGGTGCTGCAGTGGAGCTACGTCCGTTACCTACCGTGGTGACAAGGGGGTGGCCGCGCTCATGTCCACTTTTGCGCACAAGTTTTTGGGAGTCCAAAATTAACACCATGTGCAAAATCCATACCAAGAGGCCAAGTTGCTTTATGAAACATGGACAGTACATGTGTTGCAACTTTGCATTGTGATGCATGTTGACATACTTTAATTAGCTCTGGGTGATGCAGGTTTTAGAGGGGCGGGTTGCACAGTTGCGTCGAGCAGATCAGTGACCATGACAGTGAGGTGGGGCCCATATAGGAAATGCCTGCCCTGGGGCCACAAGCGAGATAATCTGGGCATGGCTGTATACTTAGAAGTTCATGGGATCACAGAGTGACAAAATTCAAACTGGCAAGCAGTATAGCCATATACAGTCGTGATTTGAAGTCTTAAGTAGGTGCTGGAAAAGGTATTGTGTGGGGATAATGGTAATGGTTTTATGAGCTATAGTCTCCTCAGCAGAACAATGAGACAGGCTGTATGGAAGCCTTTGTAGGTGCTTTTGTTATGTGGAGGATCAAAGAGGAGTCTATCCATTACGCCTCCTGCCCCATTCATGCACCCCTCACACCCCCCACACATACTCACAGTGACAGATAGAATACACAAGTTGTCCTGAAAACATCTTCTAATATAATCCAAACAGGCACATCCATTAATAGAAAATCAATATGGCGGCTATTAGCTCATCAGCAATATATTGATGCGACAAAAAAGTGGGAACTCTAGCTACCAGTTCTTTAAATGTACCAAAAGCTTTCCTAATATTTAATTTTTCAAAGCTCGCAAACCTTTTGAATCATTTAAATATCAATATCAGCCCATTCGGTCAGACTTCACTAACCACCATATGGACCAAGGCACAATAGAAGCAATTCCATCGATTATTTTCACCAAACTGAGTAATATCCCGCAGAAGATAGTTTGACTTGTTATGGCAGGAAAAGCACAGGTGCAACTAATAGTGTTAACAATGGCTATATTCCAGTTAAGTGTCCCAGTGCGTCAAATAAGTGGGTGATGATGCACAACATCTGGACCGGACACATCGAAATGGAAGGCAGTAAGTAATGGTAAATGGTTAATGGACTGCACTAATATAACGCTTTTGTACCTTAGCGGCACTCAAAGCGCAATGTTTTCTCATCACCTATTCACACACATTCATACACCAATGACGACAGAGCTGCCATGCAAGGTGCTGCCTTTGGGCCATTGGGAGCAACTTCGGGTTCAATTACACTTCAACTGTGGACGGGCAGGGGATCAAACTGTCAACCTTGCGACTGGAGGAAAACCACCTGAGCCACAGCCGCCCTTGTGTAATGGTTTTAAAGCATACCTGTGCTTTCATATGACATGTTCTGCCAAACATAAAATCATCAGGACTGCATGAGTCCAGTTTTTACATCTGTTAAACAGTTTCAAGATAAGAAACACCAAACTAGTCTATGGAGGTCAAAGTACAGTAAATCCCTAAATTGATCACATTACAGTTGTTCTGTTTCACTGCTCCAAAACAATTCAGCATTGACTGGTGAATTCTGTGGGAAAATAAACTCTGTTCAAACTTTAGTCAGCCTGTCACATACACCAAATATATATATATATTTGTTCCACTTATGTCATCTATTCTGTCTCTGCTTTAATTATCATTTAATAGGTTTTGTGTATTTGCAATTCTGACTGCGATACAATCCTGGCTCAGGAACTGGCAAAATGAAGGAGGAAGCAAAATGGAGTAAATAGAGTTCTACATTTATTGACAATTAATTTAAAAGAGCAAAAAATGCAGTGTGGGGAGCCTCTACATACGTACGATTGCTGCTGAGAAAGAAGAAAAGCATTTTAAACCCAATTCAGGTGCCTCTGACTGGTGTGCAGTTGATTGGTAGTCGAACTTCCTGAAACAACCAGAACTGACAGATACAGATGCCAGGGGATGGAACACCTCCTGCCCTAGGAAGGATGTTTAACTAAGTATCCAATTGTTCA
>NW_007578577.1:173986-176424 GCF_000690725.1 Stegastes partitus
CCAATCAAAATATTAGCAGAACTGTCTCTGTAGATGGGTTGTTTTGTCACTCAGCATAGATTTGGCAAGACAGCAATCTGACAGTCCGTCTTTGATGTAATGATGATTCTTATTCATTTTAATAATTCTTTTATCAGTCCTTATGATATTGCCAAATCTAAAGTTAAGAGCGGAGCCATTAACATATTTAAAATACATACACTCCAACCATTTTAGAAAGTGATTCTCTTCCGTATCTGCCTTATTATCAGCACATTAAAACTAAAACAGAACTGTCATGTTTAGCATGAATGAATCCAATTAAAAAGTTGAGACAGAGCATTGGGGATCTATTGGATGTTCCTGCTAGAAGTGGAAGCTGAAACATCATAGTTCTGGCTCAAAAGCTGAAAAAGCATCAAGTTCAACACCTCTACCCTTCAAAACCTTAACGTGTGCTGCTGATCTTCTTCCACTCTNGGAGTCAGGGTGTCACAAGGCCCCTCCTGTCCAATCGTTCATCACTAAAGTCCAGCCCACCCACTTAGCGTGCTTTCTAACTGAGGCAGCGTTCATTCATTCTGCCCGCTCATGCTCACCACATTGCTGCTTCACCAGCCTCTGCAGATCGACAAATCTCCTCCTCCTCCCCAACCACCTCCTTTTAAAAAAACTGTTCAATTTCATAACCCTCTATTAAATAACCAATCACTCTCACCCAACCGGTCAAGGCAGATGGCCGCCTTTCCTGAGCCTGGTTCTGCCGGAGGTCCCGTCCCCCCCCCCCGGGGGTTTGGTTCCTCCCCACCGTTGCCAACCACTTGCTCAGAGGGAGTCCAACGTCTAACTTGGATTGCTGGGTTCTCTGGTTAAATTGCAAGGTCTTCACCTTACCACGTAAGCGCTATATGATGACATATGTTGTAAACAGCACTATACAAATAAAATTGAATCGTATAACCCCGGTTGTTTCCCACATCGTGGGACTGTAGGTTGTAGATGGTTCATTATTGTACCTTGGAACTATGTAATCTGGATTCTGTAAAGTGAAGGCCATTTAGTTGGTCTCCTTGTTCTTGTGTTTATACTGTATACTGTATTTGAAAATTGTAAATTCAAGGCTCTGTTGGGGGGTTGTGATCTCTGGGACTATCTGTGTCATGCTTGCTCAGATTGTTCCAGAGCATCATTTGAGCAGAGTTACTGCCAAACTCAATGCATGTGATCCCAAATAAATGGGTAAATCTGACAAAGTGTCCAAATGATTATATTGTCTTATTGAATTCAACGGGACTGCACTTGGCCTTAAAAAACACTGAAGTGAACATGTGAACAAAATAGCAGTAAAACACAACACTTCACTTAAAACCTTCAGCCACCAAAAGACGCGGAACTAAGTTACAACAAAAGCACTCGACACCAAAAATAGCACACACGTGTTTCCTTGAACTAACCTCCAAATCATTGGAAGATGTATACAACAAACTTCAGACACAGAAAAGCAAACTAAGTATGAGCGACAGCACTGAAAAAAGCCACAACACCCTAAATCACCGAGCTACACTCACTGCAAAAGCAAAAGCCTGCTCCTTTCCCCACCGACAACAGCACGGTCAGCAATGTCATCTTGTAGGCAAAAGTTTTCACAAAAGTGAAGCCAAGTCTCTCACACGTGTCCAGAAAGCTATCTTATGCAGAGCTGTTTTAGTGAGACGTGCCAGGCTCCAGGCAAACACACTGCACAGTACCAGCTGCCAAACTAGGCCAACAACAGCGTACAACATACCCACAACAGGCACTTGTGTCTCCATTCAGGAATACCTCAAAACAAAAAACAAGAAAGTCAAAATAATAATGCAGTGAGGCAATGGAAGAACTGAGAAATACGTTTAGCTGCTTGACTCGGTGCCAAACTTACCAGGATTTACCTCTAAGCTTGAAGATAACTTGCTCCACTACGCAACAATCTAAAAGGAAAGACAGGCTACTTACCGCCACACCACATTAAAGGAGCAAACCTTGCAAAAACACACCACCATCTGGGGGCATAACCAAAATCAAGTAACCAGATCCCAAACAATTCATCCCAAACAGGTCCTCTAATGTTACAACCATGGCTCAGGGGGAAGCAACGTGAAGGAGGGAACCAAGCTGGATAATCCCAGTTCTGCATTTATTTAGACAGTGAATTAAAGAGAACAAATAATGCGGTGTGAGGAGCCTCTGCTCCTGCACAGTCTGTTATCCAAGCAAGACGGAGAGAGTTGGAAGGAGGGAATTTTAAAACCTGATCAGGTGCACTGATTGGTGGCAGCTGATTGGTTGTTGGACTTCCTGAAACAAACAACCTGAGCTAATAGGTTGTTTTTTTTTTAAAGCTATTTTGATCATATTTCACACTTCTTGGCCACATCATCACTGCCATAGTTAAAAAATTAAAAAGGAAGATGGTTAGATGG
>NW_007578577.1:177776-180777 GCF_000690725.1 Stegastes partitus
AAAGATTTTCTGAAAATGCCCTTAAGCCATACTGAATTTGATGGCATATGAACTTTTTCTATCCAATTTCAAGAAGATATTTATTTGATGTATAAGATTATCAACGCCACAAGATTTGCACTTCAGTCGAGGCAGGCGTGCATTAGTCCCATCGATGACAGTTATACAGTTCACAGGGATCGTAATTATGAAAATATTCGAACTGACAGACATACATAGATTTTTTAGGCCCCACTTTGTCACTCAGAGAAGGCAACATTATTTCATGTGTCATTTCTGGATAGATGAGTGACATGAACCTGCATGGATAGCCTATGTTGATTGAGTACCATTAATTAAACCATACAAGGCAGCACGTTAATGGTAACGTCACAGCAATTTAATCAAATCTGCTTCCCCGCTATCTAAACAGTGAATGTTGCTATAATCTGGCAAGTGGGTGAGAAAATATGACTGAATGTAATGTTAACTCTGTTAACACATTAAGAGTTGGCACAGTGAGCCATTTTTGAGAACAACTTGAAGATAACATTGAACCTGTTCCCAGACTCACAGTTTGGATAAAGAAGATAACATTACATAGCCTTGTTTGCAAATGTCTGGTAAATCCAATGTTAATAGCTTTTAGATCAAGTGTTAAAAAAATAGTTTACAAGGTTGTGAGTTTGAACCTGCCGTCAGCTTCTGTGAGGAGTTTGCATTTTCTTCCTGAGCCTGCATGGGTTTTCTCCCACAGTCGAAAGACATGCATGGTAGGTTAACTGCTGATTTTAAACTGAACGAAAGTGTGAGTATGTATGGTGACATCAGGACTGCAAATTATGTATCCCAGTATCATTTGGGATGGGCTCCAGCTGACCAAAGACCGATAAAGCAGGTTCTGCTAATAGATGGATGGATAGTTTACATGAAAATGCATACAAGCATAAACAACGTAATACATGAAGTACAAACTGTTTTGATAAGTTTCTTCTTGAAATCTGTGTTAGTCATCTCTCTCTGGGGAATATTCAAGAAAGATAAGTCTGATCTCCCCTCCCAAATTACCAAGATTGATTCTTGGACATCATTGCAGTGCATGATCTATATCCTGAGATGGCCTCATCACTGCAGCCATCAAGGCATGTTTCCCGCCTCACTTGATCTTATGTCGTGGTTAAATGCTAGCAGCTGGCATATCACTTTACAGCTTGTTTATTGTGTACAATTAACATTCACCGCCATTATGAAGGCTGCATGTACCTTCCTGGATTTGCAGGTGTAAACACCCCATGTGGCATGGCTGCTTAGTGTTCATAAGTATAGAGACAAGATAATGCAATCCAGTAGGATCCTCACTGAGCAAAACCACGCCAAAAGACTCTGTCACTTCTGTTGTTGTAGTGATTACATATGTGGCTTTTCAATCATTTTTTGGGGAGAACATCATTTTAATAAATTCACACCAGCTCTTCTAATCATGGATTCTTCCGTTCACAACACCAACATCATGTGCTACACAGCCACGGTCCACCCATTTATGCTAGTCGGTGCTTGCTTCCCAGTACAATGGACTTAATTTAATATGATACTTGGGGTCACTTAAATGTCAGTATTTGAGATGATAGATGATAGATGATGAATTACACACACATGAAGTCCTCAGAATACCCCGTCTTATTCCTTGAAAGAACTTTCAACTCGCCTAACCCTTGCACAAAGAGCCGGCTTTCTTTCCGATGCTCTGCTCGTTGTTTGGAAATTCCTCCTTGAAGCATAACCCAAAACATCAACACAAGCAGCTGTAGGCCACAAACCCTTTTAAATACAACATTTCCTTTACAATTAGTCCCTTTTCCCAGAATTCACCATAAAACCTTTTTTTTTTTTTTTTTTACAGCGCAGGGGTCACAGGTAAGTAAAACCAGTTGGGAGAAATTGTGCTTAAGCAGCATTTTCATGTGCAGCAACTACAACTTTAAGTGGACCATTTACTCTTTAATGCGTTGTTCTAGTGGTTGCATGGTAGTTACAGATATCCTTTATTTCAAAAGAAGAAAAACTAGGTCAAGTTACTCAACAAATTGCCATTTTTACTCAATAAAATCCCGGCCAACATGTGGCAATGAGAATGCATTAAAAAACTACTTGTCCAAATCTAAACTGCAGCTTATGGCCACCATTTTCAGTGAGTTGATCTTGATTCCATGTTTCTCAATGGAGCAGTCACTACAGCTGTGCGTGCTTGTGTATGTGTGCGTGTGTTCTCAATGGACAAGGGCCATTGAGGTCATCAGAGTCACCCTTCCTGAGTTGTGCGCAGGCAGCATCATTCAGAGCAGCTATCAGCAGTGTAAACTTCACTTCCCCTCCAGATGAGATAAAAGGCTGATAGGGAGCGGAAAGCTTGAATGAAGTAGCCGAGCCTGGCGTGGGATTTCAAAGAGATACACTTTAATTGTTGAGCTTTCAAAATCTCCCTTTACCCCATCTCACCCTCACCCCCCACCCCACAGACCTTCCTGGCCCAGTGAACTTGTCTTCATTACAAGATCTCTGTGCAGTGAATTGGAAAGCGAGGAAGTATTTTATAATGTACACATCATTTAGCTGCTCGAAGCCAGTTGCGTTGTGGTGTTTTACAACACACAGTGAAAAGTCAAAGTGGAAAATTGAATGAACTGAAGTGGAAAACAAAAGTCATACATCATAGAAACATGAAGCTGCATTTGAATCACTGATGAGAGACAACAGAGAGCAGTTTTCTGACCGATGGTCTGCAGCTGTGCTGGCGGCACTGTGAGGCTGGACTTACAGGTACAGTGGAGCTTTGAGCACAATGCTAACGTCAACATGCTTGCAGTAACACATTGATGTTAAGCAAGTGTAAGATCCTAGTTCAGTTTAGTGTGTACCATTTAGCAATCAGCATTAAAAACAAAGAGCAGGTGGGACTGATGAACAGAAACCAAATTATGATGGTGGAGCTAAATAAAAAAATAAGGAGTCACTGAAGTTCTTA
>NW_007578577.1:181262-189625 GCF_000690725.1 Stegastes partitus
CCAGCTTGCAGTCCGTGAATATCAGGGCGTCACCAAAGTCAGTAGAATTCATCCTCTGAGCAATATGAATTCCTGAACAAATCTTTATGGGAATTCATTCAGTGGTAGCTATATTGTGATATTTCACTTTGGACCAACATTGCCATCCAGAGAACCAATGCTGTATGGAAAAAGACAACTAAATGGACACATTTGTATACTCTATAAATGTCATGCATTTTGCAAAGCCATTTTTCTGTGTTTGTGGAAAAGCAACCCAAATCTATGTTACTTCTTGTGAGATTCCATAGGAAACAACAAATTAGCCTCTTATTTGTAGCATGAAAAACCTTTCTCAAATAATCAGCTCAGACTAGTATTTTTTCTCTATGCAGCACAATAGTTGAATGGATAAGCTGTGTGCATTTTACCATTGTATGCTAACATCAGGATTATTTTGTAATCTAATTGTAATGCGGTTTCCTCATCTGTTGTCTGTGCATTATACGTGTCAATGCAAGGTCCTGGAGCAAGTCTTTCCCTAAGAGACAATGTAGAAGTTCTGTGGCTGCACACTTATTATGCCTTTCAGCTTGGAACCACTTGGACTTGCAGCAGTAATTTAGTAAACATCCAGAGACATAGAGACACATGTCTCCCTGAGACCTGCAGGCACACAAAGACAACTGCACACAATCACATAAAGATGTTCGAACTGTGTCACATAGCCTTACTCTTTTAATTGGCACAGAAGACAGCGGGCACTGAGAGCTTTACCAGGCAGGGAAGGAGGGGGGGGCAATTCTGCAAATGGGGTTTTTAGGATGGTCTTAGTCAAGTTTATGTTGGGTGAGAGCTGGACGAAAACAGCGCTCAACATCTGAAGTGCAATTAGGCCGTTGGAGGAGCTTTCACAGACCACAAGATAGGGGTCTGGACTCTGCCCAAGTCGTACAGCAGCTGTCAGCAGGTTCCTCAAAAAATCTGAATGCTTCCCAGATTCTCGGGCTCTCTGTGGAATGGCAACAATAGACTTCATGCCAGAGGCCAAATTAATCACTCCCCACGTTGAACAGAGAAGGAGGAAGTCCTCAGAGGTGTAGCGCAGTGTAGCCTGGGTACCAATATGACATAACATTATCCACACACGAAGGAAACCCAAACTCTGTGGCCCTCTGAATTCCAAAAAGCTCTCATTGCTTCCACGAACTCTTTTGTTTACAGAAGAAAGAGCTAAGTGAGTCATTCTCCCTTTAATAAACCTTTACAGAGGGGAATGTATTCTTTCATAACATGATTATGTGGAGTGCACGGTGAAGGGAGAAGTCTGCAGCTGGTGGGGTTGGAGGGTCGAGGGCGCTGTTCGGGGTGATGTGTTGTTAAGGTGCACAACCAACCTGTCGCCATGACTCACCATGATAACGATATTATTTAGTTGTGATCTTGTTCCTCAGTCCTGATGTCACCAGTTTGCAGCCCCAGCACGTTCCCCCTTCAGCTCACTGGGCATCCCGTGCTTCACAAAAGGACAGCATGATGACCTAATCGCTCTCAGCTGCAAGAGAAACCGAAAAAAACAGAAAGATATCGTGACACCTGACTTTTTGTATGGACACAGCACAGCTGGAGTGACAAACTGATTGTAGAACAAAAGAGCAGAATGAGGGGCTGTATGGGGGGGGGGGTAAGACTATCGGTTTTCCATAGCTGAAAACAGTGTTATTTAAAATTCCTTATTGAATACGACAGACATGATCCTCACGTTTTCACGTTCCATCTGTTTCATGCAGTGCCATGCAGACATGTTTAATAAGAACAAATTTAATATAGGCTTCCTTACATATGAGAGCACACACGCTCAAATTGGAAGCACATGTGCTTCTTCAAGTGTTTTTTCACATGAACATATAAAATCTCACACGCATGTCTGCCTAATACATATAATATAAAGCTAAAGACAGGTGCAAACGCAAAAACTAAGATGTATTGCAAAAAAAAAGTCAGTTTTCACGTATGATTTTTCCTTGTAGTTTATTATAGTCTCTTGAGAGACACTTGAAAACTGTATGGATCGCACTAAAGTTTATGCTACTGGCTTGCGATCTTTACTTCTTCAACTCACACATCAGTGCAGTAAGATCTGTTTCCCCTCTGCTTCATCTACTCCTTTGTCATATTGGATATAGTTTAGTGTTCTGGGTCAAGGACTCTATTTTGTGGCTGTCAGAGTTTGTAGAATAGGCTGGCCCAGGTCCTGCTGGCAGGACCACTGTGTAAGTGGGTCATTTGGGACCAAGAGGAGCCAACAAGCTCACTATAGCTGACAGGCACACAGCAGTGTGCATCAGGACCCAGCTGGATGTGAGGGGGGGATCTTTACCACAGGGAAGGCCTGCAATAACACAGAAATTTTAAATGAAAAGGCATTTCATCATTTAGAGTTAAATAAGGTCGGACCGACCATATCTTAAGATGCAGATAGAAACCTCCAATCAATAAGTGAGCTGTGATACAACTAAGATGAATGCAAATATGTTAGTTTTTTTTCAGGTTACCCATGCTGTGCAGTAGAAAATGTAAAAATAACAAAGTTTCACCCAGAACATTACCATCACTGGTCCAAGTAGCCAAACAGAGGGTGTGTTTCACTGGTTCAAGTTTATTATCTGTCTCAGTCTAATCTTTCAGAAGCTACTTAGGATTATCACTCAACAAAGAAATTATTTTTTTGCCAAATCAGATTTTATGAATCAATAATCGTATTATGGATTTAACACAGCAGGGTGAATGGCACCAAGTAAAGACTATGACGGCTTTGACTGACAGCATGTATGTGGCGTGGAAAGCCCAAAATATGCACCCACACAAGAGTCAGTCTCACAGCTGCATTACACCATACACTGGAAGTGTAATGCAACAGAAATGGATTAAAATTAAAGCAGGATTTAGAGTCTTTCATGTTATCCAAGGTACTCAGTCTATGTTAATTAGATTTATACTAAACATAAAATTTTAAAACATTTTTCTAATAGAATATAGCTTTTTGTGTGTAGAAAAATGCAGACTTTAATGTATTGATTCCACTTCAAAGAACTCAGAACAGCTGTTTTTCACAGTACTAAAGAACCACAGGAGCCTCACTCTGAACCTCTAAACAATACATATGGTTTATGCTGTACTGTAATTATGAAACCCAACAAAATGTACAAAGGCAGTCGGTGTACACAACAATGAAGCAATGAAGCCTTTCAAATGCAAACCGTCATGTACGCTTTAAAAGAAACAAGAAGTGAGCGATGTGGTGTTAGATTTGTCTGGCTTCATCTTATTCACTCCATAAGACGCTCATGTGAGTCACCTCCATAATCTTGTCAGGCTTTTCTCGAACCGACTGCGAGGCGCAGCGCAGCTTTTCTTTGTGCAGCTGGAATATTCATGCTTGATTAGGCATATAAATGCATAAAACCATGCCATTGTAAACATTAAATTACACCCATCACTGCAGCAGTATTCTTGGTACCTGCTTTGTATTTGGCACACATGTTGCAAATACCTGCAAACTGTTGAAATGCACAACACTCACACAAATGGTGCAACAAGTGGCATTATACGGTCTTACAACAATGTATTTAACCTGAGGTGTTTCTGGGACTATGACTTGTGGAAACCTGCTATATTGTGTTTGTAGAGGTTGTTTGACAGTTGCTGTTGTTGTCTTGATTCCATCAAATAATTCAAACATCCCAGGCTCAGAAAGTCTCATTTTGATCTGGATCTCACTGTGAGAAACTTAGAAAGAAAGTGAGAGAATGTGTCACCTTACTTTACTATTTTATATATGTTATTCAAAAGAAGCTACATTTGTCTTTTTTTTTTTATCTTTTATGAACTCAAACTGTACATGACGATGCCAACAGATTACTTAATTTGTTGTTGATTTCTTGCTGTTTTGGTATTCTAATCATCTATCTAATCCTAATCCATCTAATTTATAGTTTTTTGCTGTGTGTGTGTGTGTGTGTGTGTGTGTGCGCGCGTGTGTGCGTGTGTGTGCGTGTGTGTGCGTGTGTGTAGCAAAACAATATAAAAGAAACCGATTTGACTCTGAGCGGACTTCAAAATGTGCTATGTTCAAATGAAATCCTAGTTAGAAAGTTAAACACTGAAACTTAAATCAAACCTCTTCATAGACATTGCAACACTAATTTGGTCAATAATACAAATTCTGCACAGCTGAGATGATTCTTCTATGCATCCTGCTTGCATGTTTTTTTTAAACCGATGTAGATTTTTGTTGAAAACGCTGTTGTGATAAGAAGAATGTGTCGAACGCACTCCTTGTTGTCCACTGGCCTTTGACTATTCAGACCATACCGTACCTCTTCTGCTGTGTACATTTCTGTTTAGGAATAGATGGCTTCAGAGGTACAGGAAATATCCCATGTCAGATGGCTAAGATTCCTTTAGATTACATCCCAAGGAAATAGTCATTCCTCGGTCAGATACAAAGGTAAGAGCAGCAGTCCATGAAGGAAATTGGGTAGTTCAGACGGGACTGCTCTGCTGTGAGGTTGTAGGGGAGATTTAAGAAGTTATTGGCACACTAAAAACCCACCTTCTAAAGATTTGCTCTATGAAGCGTTTGCATTCTGAATTTTTTCAGAGCTTTTCTATTGGTCAACAGACATTTTGTTACAAAATGAAAAATAATGTCCATTTATATATATGTTCAACCGGCTTGGCTGCCCCTGCAGTTTAAATGAAATGTGCAGTATCTGTAAATGAAATCACTGGAGTTTCATACTTCATGCTTCTTGTTGCACTTGCCTACAGATGCACGAGGGAAGGCAAGCAGTCTAAAGCCTTGGTCAAACTTGCACTACTCCACTCTTTCTGTCATGTTTTTCACATTTACTCCCACTTGGATCACCCTGAGATTCAGTTTCAATCCTATTTAAGCGTTGGCGTCCCCCAGCTGAGGTCACATCATCACACGTTAGTTTGTTCTCACCTTATTTGAGTCTCGTGGGGGACTTTAATTCTGTGTCACACCTCTGTTCAATTATTAGGATGGTAATTTAACCTGAGTCACGGTACTGTCATGAAATTCCTCTTGTTTTTGTAGTTGAGTAAGAGAGGTCAGTGGTCCACTTGAGTAAAATCAAATCCAGACACTCTGAAAGTATGATATGCTCGTTGCAAGAAATCGGGCATCCAACTCACTGGATCAAACAGTTCAGGCCTTGAAAGATTCACAGAAATATATTAAAGCTCTTAGAACGGCTACGGAGTCAAAACTCATCATATCCCTGTCGTTGTGGCACCTCGTTCTTAATCACATGTTTTCATGTCGGGGTTGGAAAACAGCTGTACAAGAATGTTTTAATATTGCAGGAATGCCGACTTTTGACACAAAGACAATGCTAAAAGTTAAAAGCAGCATGTGATTCGATGAAGAGGCAGAGAGCTGCACTGTTATTGCCTGTGTAGGAGGAGCAGGGCTCTGTTTTTGACATTAGTCTGTACAAGTGTAACCATTTTCATAAGGAATGTACAACTATCGTGAAATATCGGGGATTTGATGATGAAGGTTTAGATGAGGCCAGAGAAGCATACCACAATCAGCTAATGGTGGTCAAATATGGGCTGGCTTCTAATCAGTGTAGAAGTACGAGTCAGGCCGCTGTGCAGCTGGGCTTTCACAATGTCTGACTGAGAAAAAAAAACAACTGGACTTGGTTTCAAGTAAAAGATGAGCAGTGACTTTGAATAACGCAGAACTGATGAGAAGCACTGGTGACCCAAACCACAATCTATGCAAAACCATCTGAGAGTGAAGGCATTTTGAGCCATAGGACTTCCATTGAGCCGTAAGCCGAGAGAAACGGGATGTTGACAGAAGACAATTTACAAGGAAAATAAAATAACTTTGGGAAGTAAAACATGAAGATAATGTGGGCTCCTCAAAAAGCCACTGTCAAAATGTTTTCGTGCCTTGTAGTCCATGTGTCCCAGATTAGGGGTTTTCAGCAGTCATTGTTATTTTTGTACTGATCAAGCTAATTGACCCTTCACCAAACCCGGCTCCTATAATTATTGTTGCTGAGGCTGTCGAGCTTTCTGCCGGCATGGCACATATGTGGAAACTTATCATTCGTGACATTTTCGAAATAGTGTCTCTTAGAAGTCAATGTGGATTCTCATTTTTAATGGATTTTAGTGGCTTTTATCAGCTAAGTTTAGATAACTCTCATTGGCAGGTTTACTCAGCTGAACCTGTTGTTACATTTATGAAACTTTTCCAAAGAATAAGACATCATGCATGACGTGATGACATGAACCCAAAGTGAAATCAAGGTGCTGAGCAGGAAGCAGAGGCCTGGTCATGTATAGAGGGCAGCTCAATGAAAAAGCAAACTTTGGAGCCAGAATTAAGAGCTCAGCAGTAGTTTTTCCAATTTGTTCAATTACTGAAACCTATTTGTCCGCGAAAACCAAATGTTAATATTTGACTTCCTGTAATTCCCATTCATTATATAGAAGGTGACTCAAATGTGCAGGCTCAAGTGTGCCGCTGTGCTCATCTTCACATTCTGCTCTCTCTCCTCTGCCTGCTCGCAGTCTGTTGGACATCCTGCTGACACTATTTTAGCCCCTTTCACAAGGGTGTGCTGACCACAGCCTGCCTTTGTAGTTTGTATACTAAATGCACAGCAGAGAGGGATCCCTTTTGGGCCCGTGGTTTCCTGAAACAAGCCATCTGCAACTGCTCTGCTCTCTACATGGCCTGAGGAAAGAGGACAGGCACAAATAAAGTGGATTCATATACTGTATGGCCCTCAACAAAGAATTCATTCATTTTGTCGTCCTGCTGTGGACAGGATTACTTCAGCCCATAAAACTTTTTTATGGGTTTCACTCATGGCAATTAGCATGTCTTTTTGATGTTTGGGAAAGTCCTCTCTTCTAAAATGAAGGTTGAGTTATTTTATTTATTTATTTATTTATTTTCAGAAAAGCAAATGGAAGTTCAAGGTCGACTCTCAGGTTTCACTCTGGCCTCCTGCTTCCTCCGTCTTTACTTATTCCTTTCATGCTTTCCGTCTATTTAACCCAATGGCCCATCTTTAGTGTGCACATGATGGGAGAGTCACGGTAGTTGATTAAAATGGCGGAGGGTGGTGCTGGGGAAAGGCGATGAGTGTTTAACCTCCGGGAATCTTCAGCAACAGCCTCATCGCTTTAGTTACGAAAGTGTTGCGGCGGTTCCCGGTCTGGATGCTGATGAGCTGCAGGACAATAGCCAGTGAGGGTCTTCCTAATCTTCACTTACTGAGAACTGGGAAGTGATGAGAACAGGAAAGATTGAAATCGGAAGGAAGGGAGAGAGTACAAGGGACCTAGAAAATGTGAGAAAGAGAGGAAATCCTATTTGGCATAGCAAGTGCCATTTCTCTCAGGTGGCTTCCACTGCAACAGAAATCATTTAGCACTGTTTGTTTCAAAGCACATATGGACATAATTGGAATAGCAAAGAATGTTTGCCAATAAGCATTAAATGCAAACTTGACCTTACAGAAAGGAAAGTCATACATAGCAATAAATGCCGTTTATTTCTTTAATTAAAATTTCATCCAACTGCACAAATGACTCGTGGAAGCCTCAGGCAGAATATTTACAATCCAATTTACATACATATACGTTACCACGACTCTTATGTGTTAGTTTTCTCATTATTTTTAATGTATGACCATAAACTTGAAAAAATCAAAGCTTGAAACTAATAAGAAAAGAACTATATGATCATCTATGGAGATGGATTTCATATTCGAAACCACCACTAACACTACTTTTGCCCTTTTTCTTTTACATATAGCCATTGTGGTCTAGGCTATCACAACTCTGTCACACAGCCAGTGGTGTGAGCCCCTTTTTCACAGCATGTCAAGAAAATAAAGAAATAGTCAAGTCAAGTTGCCAATATTTATAAAGCACATGTAAAACAGCAGTCATTAAGCTGAAGTGGGATTTAAACATTACAAATAGACCCTGCAGTGTCATTACCTGTGGACAATAACCCAACTAATTTAATATTATGGCTAAGATGCTATAATATTACCAATGCGTATTAGAAATGTCATCGAAGACTCTCAGCCAGCGATAAGCGCAAAGGACTCAGTATTGCACCTCGTGTCTTCCTACAGTTGTACTCAGCCCATCCTGTGCTGCTGCTCCATTTGCTCTTCAACATGCTCACTGTCACAAACCAGGCCAAGCTCACAGGCACAACCGACAACACTGCCAAGATGACAGCTATCCCAACACCCAACCTCTCAGAGCAAATGCCACCACACTCAACCAACTGCCCCTTCACCGTCTGGAAG